>NC_056746.1:1443331551-1443384051 GCF_019279795.1 Protopterus annectens | reverse complement strand
GTCAATAATTATGCATCCATCTCTGTAATAAACGCAGAATACAAACTATATGCTAGAATCATAGGTAATAGGATAGCTTCCTTTCTTCCTAATTTAATTCCATATTTACAAGCTGCCTTTATAAAAGGTAGCTGAAGCACTGACCACCACCCACAAACACACATTCTTTATGTTGAGACAGTTTAAGAATACACCCAGCCAGCAGTAGCAGTGCTAGTAGATTTTGAAAAGGTGTTTGATAGCATTAACTGGGAGTATTTATAGTGAGTATTGGAGTGAACGGGTCTTCCACTGACCTTTATTCAAGGGGTTTAAGCATTTTGTAATGCTTCCTTTGCAGTGTTATTAGCTGATGAGCTTACATCAACTCTCTTTCCTTTGAAAAATACACATGCCAGGGATGCTTCCTCTCCCCTTCCTAATCTTTTTAGCCATATAACCATTGGTGGGATTGCTGTGGGTTAATGTTGCCCTGTGTGGCTGTAAATTAGCTGAACAGGAAACCTATGCTTTACTCTTTGCTGATGACTGTGTATTACTCAAAGAAAACTGGAAGACAGACACTCCTATCTTTGCAGAGAGTTTCAACAATGTTCAGGTTTAAAATCCAGTTTAGATAAAATAATCATGCTCCCATTCATTGTTGAGTCCAATGTGCTCTGTGCCCTTATGTAGGCTAGCCTCCTTAATAGGTTCATAGTTTAGTACTAGCTAACTGCCCTTGCAAGCCATTTTAAGCCTAGACAGTTATCCCTTATGAGACTCAAACCCTGTACATTGTGTGTGTAAGGCAAACACCTTAGCCATTAAGCCACCCTCCCAACCCCATAACTCCATCGCATAAGTTATCTCTCAAATATCTGGGCATAACCCTATCCTGGGACATAAGAAATTTTAACCTGCAACCTGAAGCTCTTACAAGAGTATCTGTATATTTATTGTGACTCACATTTGGAAGAAACTGGGGCTTTTGTTTTGGGGAGGACATCAGCCTTGCAAATTATTTTCTATCCTAAATTACTATATGTCTTGAGACATATGCCAACTCACTCCAACATCCCACAATGGTTGCAGAACATCAAGCAGTTAATATTGTACTTTGTGTGGAATGGGAAAGAGTCTACTGCACAGCGTGGCTTTATTTCTCCCAAGCCAGGGGGGAGGATAGGTGTGTTGAAAGACGTAGGTCTTATGGCACACGTTACCATTATCTGTGGAATTATGACTCCCCCACCCCATTCATCCATATCAGAAGCCAAACTATTCGGTACCTGCTCTCACCATCTTCTGTTTTCATCCTAGGACCTATCCCTGGCATTTAAGAAAATGGCAGATACTCAAAGTAATCATCAAGGTACTATATAGACTATATAATAGCCGTCCAAGTCTAGATATACAGAACAAAAATCACTTTATCATGCAATGCTTTTCTAACAATAGGAGGCAAATGGTTATGGAGGACAGAACATTTATGTATTGAGGATTTACTACACCCAGTGGATAACTGTTTTTGCTTTAAGACCATTGAACAGGAACAAAGAGACTTTGAGCTTCAAACTAAAGATTTTTGAAATTTCTCCAAATTTGACGTGCCTTTTACCACTCCCCTATAGTAACTGTTTTAACAATCCAGTGTGGTCTATAGAGGTAACTGTTGTGTGAGTGGCTGAACACCTGATCTCTCTCATAAGCATTTCTGTCATATGTTGTCCAGTATAGGTCATAAGCTAAAAAGATTTTTAAAACGTATGTAGAATCATTTTCTTCCAGTCCTGGCCCAGAGGATGAGAACACTTCTCTACTTGTAATATGGATGTTGACTCTATATCTGAGATTATTAGGGCAAACTAAGGCTTTGCAGTGTTGATAAAAAAGCATATGGGACCACTAAGAACTATAGGCGAGAAGTGCCACCTTCAGTTATTAGTGTAGGTCAACTATTAAGGCATTCTGAAAAAAAAAAAAAACTATAATTAAGTTTAAATAGATCATGGGGAGTGCACCACTAGGGTCAGCATCTGTGAATAGTTTTTTTTCTACTACTTAAATTTACTAAAGCACCATTCCATCTTTAGAGATAGCTCATCCAAAGATACAAGCACACTTGTTAATTTTTATTTCTTCGTAGTATGGTAGCTGCTGCAATTCAAAAGTTAATTCTGGCTAATCTGTAAGTGGTAATAGTACTATTTGTTTATATTCTCTTGCTAAAAGACTGTAAGCTCTAACAAGTAAATACGCTGACTCCAAACAAACCTATGTGGTCCACTGTAGCTGATAGTTTCTTTTTAGTGCACACCACAGACAAGAATATCTATATCTTAATTAATATGAATTTACCCATACCTGTCTCTGTAACCCCCTACCCAACATCTGGGGCAAATTTACATAAACTGTTAGAACAATGGGCACCATTTTTAAACATCTCTCTCTGCTGTCCAGACCCTCAGCATGTGTGCTCCTCTAGTGAGTATTCATAAACATTCTTCTTGCATTCTGTAACTGCAGCTTTCAAGATTTTAATTTAAAATGATGTCCGTTTGTTTAGTATTTATTCAGTAACTAATATCGGCTACTATACATCTCTGGACATTGCCACATTTCTTATCTGAATGCTGGTGTTAGTTAATCAGTGGACTTTGGATTGTTGGTGCTAGTTTAAAATATGCTGCTAACTAAGACCACTAGCAGATATAGAAAAGTAATACTAAAACTGTGTACAGTTGAGAGTAGATGAATGATTACGTACCATTAACTTCCTACAATCACTGTTTGCTAAATTCAGCAGTGAGTACGGGAAAGTTATTATAGCTGTGCAAAAATGAGAAAGAAGGAAGAATATGTGACCTTTGTCATACTATATTAATTATTAAATGCCTGGGAACCTGTAGGATGAATATGACTTGTGTAATCAAGAAAAGAGTCCCATAAAGATGCTTGGGTATATGCTTTCAACAGTCCCCTTTTTTCTTTTGTTAAGAAAAGGATGCTGCAGGTGTAATTATGACTAAATGTGTCTCTAGTGCATATGCAGATACTGTAATTTGAAAGTACCTGATGTGCTAGAGTTTCTCAAACAATGTCTTAATTACCTATTATCTATTTTCAGTCTTTCTTGTAACCTAAAATCTGCATTACGGTCTGCATTGAAATACCCTGTTTGTGGCCACTACCTGAAAAAATTACAGGTGAGAAGTACCACCTTCAGTAATTAGTGTAGGTCAACTGCTAAAGCATTCTGAAAAAAAAAATTATAATCAAGTTTAAATAGATATTGGAGAGCACACCTCCAGAGTCAGCAGCTGTGAATCTTTTTTCTACTACTTAAATTTACTAAAGCCCCATTCCATCTTTAGAGATTTCAAACCCAAAGATAGAAGCAAACTACTCCATTTTTTATTTCTAAGTAGCATGGTAGCTGCTGCAATTCAAAAGTTCATTGTGGCTAATCTGTAAGGGGTATTTGTACTATTTGTTTATATTCTCTTGCTGAAAGGCTGTAAGCTGTAATAAGTAAATAAGTTGAATCCAAACAAACCTGTCTGGTCCAGTGTAGCTTATAGTTTCTTTTTATTGCATGCCATGGACAAGCACTACCCCTCCATTTGCCCTCGCTTCGCTCAAGCTCACTCCAGTCCCCTACCCTACCCCCATTTCCACCCACTCCTACTATATGTACATTTATTTTAGGCTAACCACTCCCACATGCTCCAGTATCCATTCATACAATCTCTTTTCCATTACGTCACTCCTAATTAGTAATAACCATTTCTACTACATGTTGCCCTTCTACACTACTGCTCTCATAATCCTATCAATAGAATCACACCTAATCTCATATCATATACACCTAAATGATTCAGCAACATCTCATACTACTCCATTCCCCTATCTGCCACAGGTAAAACATATGAGAGTTGAACACCCTCAATCTTTAAAATTACATACATCAATCAAATTACCTATACTATGCTTCTACAACAAATGTCTCCCCATATTGCCCTGAAATATGATAAGTTATATTTAAATTCCTCAAGAACATAACACATCTAGCTTCACAACTAACCATTAGTGGATATATCCATCCAAATCTAGACCCCAAACCCAACTTAGCCCAACTTCATCACCAATCCACTAACCAGTCCCAAAATATACTAAACCTTTCTAGGAACGGATTTGATATTCTATTATTAAATATAAACCTTAGAAGTATTGTTAACAAAATCCAAGATCTCCATGCCACTCTCTCTCTACTCACCAGACATTGCTTTGATCATAGAAACCTGGCCAAAGTCAGAAATTAGTAACAATAAAATCCTACCTCCAGGATATAGTATTCATAGGACAGACAGAAAGAGCAAACGAGGAGGTGGAATGACCATGCAATTTCAAAACAACCTTATGCTAGAAAACATACAGCAAAATGCACCTGATTTTAATAATGCAGAAGTGATATTTACTAAACTGAAGATCAGTTCCAAGAAATATTTAAATATAGTTGTTACCTACATACCTCCAGAAAACAACCTTTCCACTTTAGAACACATCCTCTACTGGTCTTCAATATGTCTGCCCCAGGAAACAATTATGGGGGACTTCAATATGATTGGTTTACTTGTAACTCACAAATCCCTACAAATCACATTAACCTCCATGGCTTCACCCAAATCATTCAAACTCCCACTAGAATTGACAAATCATCACATAAGCACTCCATCCTAGACTGGATACTAGCAAATAGACCTTCTCTCTCCTTACACTCTGGCTGTCTCCCAGATAGTCCCAAAGATCATCTTCCAACCTTTCTACTTAGGCACTGAATAAATCCAACAAAACACACTACATACCATATGATTAGGAACAAAAGAAACCTGAACCCTCAACATTTCATATCCACCCCATTATCTCTCTTACTGGGCTCCAGTTAAACATCTTCCCCTACAGGCAGCCTTAGAATATTTCAACTCCACCTTCCTAAACATTCTGAACATACTAGCTCCTCCTAGAACAATTAGAATAAACTCTAACTATGCTCTATGGTTAACCAAAGAAACCAGAGCATTGCTAAAAATAAGAGCTGAGACTTAGGATCTATAAATAAAGCCAAAAAATAAATCAAACAAGAAAAGATTAACCACTACTACAACATTCAAATTAAAGATCAGAATAACCCACAGAAGTTTTGGTCAGCTATCAATAAAATCCTACAACCTGGAAACTCTAGCACCCTCTACAACCACTAACAACACAGATTCTATAGCTATGCAATTTAATAAATATTTCACCAAAACCATATTAAAACTCATGAATAATAACTGCTCCACCTCTCCCTCAGATCTTCCCACATCAAGTACAGATAGCAATACATTTTCCTTTCAACTTGTCCCAACTGACACTATAAAAAAAATGTCTGAAAAAAACTTAAGCCAACAACCTCAGCAGTTGATAATTTACCAGCTGAATATCTTAAAATGGCTGCTGAAACTATCCCCTACCTAGTATCCATCCTGATAAATCAATCTGTCTCCGTCCACCAAGTTCCACCAATCTGGAATATCTCACAAGTTATCCCACTACATAAAGGGGGCAGCTCAACAGAACTGTCCAATTACAGGTCAATAGCTATCTTGTCACTTGTGTCCAAAATTCTTGAAAGATGCATTCATTCACAAATAGCAACCTTCTATCTAAAACCCAGCATGGATTTCATCCCTACCACAATACTACTTCTGCCCTAATCAGTTTTACTAACACCATTAATCAGCATCAAAACGAAGGTAAATGAGTGTCCTCTATATTTCTTGATCTATCTAAAGCATTTGATACCATCTCTCATAAACTCATAAATATACTTGCTGAACTGAAACTTGGTCATTCTGTGCTTGCATGGTTCAAAGACTACTTAACAGGGAACCAGCACGCTGTAAAATGGCAACAAAACCTATCTTCTCTACTGCCTCTCACTCTAGGAGTCCCACAAGGATCTATCCTTTTTACACTTTTCAATCTTCATACTGCTACTTTACATGCCTCCTTTGTCTGATATGCAGATGATTCCACACTAATATGTGCTGCACCATCATTACAACTGCAACAAACAACACAACAGTCCTTCACTGCAGTGGAATCTTGGCTATCTGCTCCACCACTTACTCTAAACCCTAACAGGGCCAAACTCATGCTTTTCCAACCCACAAGATCTACAGATCCCACCACATCATTCAATATCTCATCTAAAATAATACCACAATTTCTCCTGTATCCCAAACTAAACTTCACACAGCCCAGACAGTAAAGAAAGTATATAAAAACTGGGTAGTCCGTATAGAAACAAGCAGTATCTAACCAATAGCACAAAAGCCACCATTTCTAATACCCAGTAGGTCTCTGCACTCCTTTATGCTTCACCAGTTCTCACAAACCTAAAAAAATCATACATGGCAGCCTTATTATAGCAGGTGTCTAGTTTTCTTAAGTTTGCAACAGATTCCACCTATAGATCTCATCACTGCCTAGCACTAAATCAACTCAAATGGTTGGAACTATCACATCCCTTAACTTATAAACAGCTTACCATGGCCCATACACTTATAAGCCAACCAGAGAAAAGCCCTGCCTCTCAAAACCTACTCCATTCTTACACTAGTAATTGTGTTTTATGCTCAAGTAATTGATTTATTTTTATTTTATTTATTTAACATTTGTTTACCGGGAAAAATCCGACTTGGAACAAAGCCAGCTTTCAGTGGAGGCCCAGGGAGAAACAATCCAGATGCATGTCTTTGTGACATGGGAGGAAACTGGAGAACCCAGAAGAAACCCACACGAATGCAGGGAGGACATATAGACTCCTCACAGAAGGCACCCCAGCCAAGAATCGAACCTGAGAATCTCTTGCTGTGAGGAGACAATGTTGCCAGTGCACAATCTGCACCACTGCATCATCCAAGAAATCTTTATCAAATGTAACCAAAGCTAAAAATTGCACGGTGATTCCCTTTATTCAAGTTGCATACCCAAAATCTGGAACTCATTGCCTACAAGATCTACTGCAAACGGCTCACATTTTAAAAAATGCTCAGATCCCACTTATCTAATACAAAGTTATGCTCTTGCACTAGCCCTGGATGGGTTTCTCTGATTTTACCCCCTAACCCTCTCTCTCTTCTTACCTTGCCTATCTTATTCCTCACTGTATCCTAATCTTCCATAGTACACTCCCACATAGTTTTCCTATTCTATACTTCCCAGGACACTCACCAATCCTTACTCTCTAGGCATAAGTGGACTATGAATTCATTCTTATTCTAGCCTCCCTTTAGGTAGGTAATATCATATACTAAATGCTATCACTTGATCAATGTTTATACACAAAGGGTTGCCACCTGTCACTGTTGCTGCTAAAACTGGACCAGGGACACATCCCTCACACATCCCATAACCATGCCCATTTTTTTTTTTGGAACAGAATACCAGCATTTGCATGGTGCTTTCCAGACTACCAGACAATTGGTTTGATTTTTGCATAGTCCAGAAAGCAAAAAACAAATAGATGTCAACACTGTGTACACCTGTACTAATTTGAATGTAGATGGGTATTTTACTGTATTGGTTTCTATATAAATTTCATGTCAATATGTTTAAATTATAACAAATTTTTCAAGAAATAAAATCTAGATACACTAGGTTGTACAAGAAACTCTAAGTACCAAAGCTTTTGTACAATATAAAATGTTATGTAATCACTTTTCTTTATCACACTATTTATGTACGTACTCTGTTGGAAATGTGCAGTCCTTTCCTGGCCCTCTGCTGAAACAGGACTTAGTAGCATGCAACTAACATTTGCTACAGTATATATTGAAGCAATTCAAATCTACATAAAATGGCTAAGGTCTTGTTATATTTACATGTAAACTCTTTGTATGTATTACTTTGTCTCCACGTGCATACTCACCGTTGTAACTTTGGAGCTTTTCTCCCTGGGTCTTCCCTGAAAAAGGACTTTTGTCCAGTTGAACTTTCTGGTGAACAAATGTAAAATAAAATAAAAATTTACCCTGCCTCTCCAGCCTGAATTTTGGGCTGATGAGTACCATACATTTTGGGAGTGTAAGGGAGCCAAAAGAATTTCACATGAAGTAGCAATGGTAGCCAAAAAGGTTACCCGATGAACACTTTCAGAAAGACCAGAGAGCTGGGTGTTAACTAGTTATGTACTGAGAAAAGATATGATGCAAAAGCTCATAACACAATTTTAGATAGTCTGAAAGTGGAAAATTCCACAGAAGATTTATGTCTAAAGCTGTGCTTCATTCAACAAAATATATTATAACTTGCTTAGTACAGGAAACAAATAGTATTGCTCCCAGAGAAATGAGCCAACATGCTCCTTAGAAGAAAGGACCTTATCCCAGTGGAAGGCAGCTAATAAGTATCTATCATGTTACAGGTGTTACTTTTCTGTGTCTTTTTCCATACTTTTTTATTGGCCAGCCCCAGCCATCATCTGTTGTTTACCTATTGTCAGAAATGATCTACCATAGACAGTAAAACCCCTAAAAAGAACATTACTTCAATGTTTAGAGTAGGAGTGTAGGTAGCCAATCAAAAACAAGAGACGACTCTTGTACACTCTTCCAGAGGTGGTGGACAATGCCCTCTACGTTCCAGAGGCAATAAATTGGCATGTATTTTTTAACAGAACACCAAAACAAGAACTTCAAAATTCCACAGGTTTAATGGAAGCAAAAAATCACAAACGGCAGTGCTTTCAAGTGTACCTCTTACTCAATACATATCAACATTTACAAGTCAAGATAGTATATGCAATAGTCACATGAAAAATGCATCAAACTGCAGCCCTAATTAAACTATAATTGAAACTAATTAATGAAAACTATACCTTACAGTCTGTTTCTTTAAAGCTAGTTTCAAGCTTATACTAAAGCTCAAATCTGGTTTTAAATCGGCACATATGAAAGAAATCCATTTATACTCGGCAATTTCAAAAGTTTCCCTCCTAAATTATAGGTTAACTTTTGAATTATTCTAAACTTAAAGGTATGTTCATTACCTGTTTTTACGACTAAAGAAGATGAAACCATGCTGGTCCATATAGAGAGCAACCCAGGGAAGATTGTGAGCTTAAAACCCTATAGGATACCAGAAGTACATAAGCAGGCCATACAAGAAGAAATTAAATAAAAATGTTAAAGTTGTGGGTGTTAGAAGATGCAGCAAGTCAGTAAAATAACCCTTTTATAGTTGTACTAAAACCAGATGGTACCATCCAATTTTGTAATGGCTTTCATAGCTTGAATTACATATCCAAGTTTTATAGCTACCCAATGTCTGCAGTAGACAAATTCATGGAACGTTTGGGAAAATCCAGAATCTTCACTACCCTGGACCTGACTAAAGAGTACTTGCAAATTCACCTAACCAAGACAACTAAGGGGAAAAATGCCTTCTTTGTGGCAGACGGCCTTTTTCAATATACTGTTCTTACCTTTGTTTTCATGGTAACTCACTCACTTTTTAAGACTAATAGTCCTATGACCATAACAAGCAAATTTCATAGAAAATCACAAATTTTGAGGAAGAAACCAAAATATGAGGTAAAAATCTGGACAGTTGGGAGGTATGAATTGAGGGTATTACCATAGCTTCCCAATACAGTCATGCTATGTGTGTTTTATGAAGAGGTAATGATGAATGTGATTAAAGACTCTGCTTTGACCAGTTTTGATACTGCATAAAGATAACAGTGGTGTATTCTAAAGGAAGTGATTGCCATTGTTGTCCTCAATTCCCATTTTCTTATTTTTATATAGTCTCAGGGTTTCATATCTACATTAGTTAATGTTTACAAATTTGTAATTTTTTTCAAAGAGAGTGGTGTATTCCAAAGGAAGTGATTGTCATTGTTGTCCTCAATTCCCGTTTTCTTATTTTTATATCGTCTCAGGGTTTCATATCTACATTAGTTAATGTTTACAAATTTGTAATTTTTTTCAGAGAGAGCACTGTAATAACCAGGCTATTTATGGGAACTACAATTCTAAAAATATTTGATTTAAGACATGAAACTGTTCAATGATAATCCATTTGTCATGATAAAGTAGACTGAGATACCACAAATTTGGTAAGATAATGGAATAAAGGAAGTTCCTGAGTTTGACAGAAAACAAGGCTACATTTTTACTCCTACCTTTTAATAGTTTACATTTTTGCTGTACAATGGCTTTTAATGAATGCCATGACAGCTGTGGAATACAATCTCTCTCTATAGTGTAAATGAAACAGAAATCTGAAAACAGCAGCAGTCTTCATATTTCAGTACAATGCAGTAGAATACAAACTGCGAAAACAGTACTTGGCCATTTGTTGGTAAAAGAAATCATCACAGTGGGAACCTTAATTTCATTTTTCACTGACTCTGCTCACAAGCCATTATATTTTAAGCCATTTCTTTACAGCAGTAGCATGAAAACCTGCAGAACAACTAATCCCACTAGAGAAGTTTTATTATATATTGTGCACTGTAGCTAGGTAACAGAGGAAAAAAACAACCTTCCATGGTCCGGAATGTGTTATTTGCATTTAAGTCCAGTTTTGCTAGCATTAGGGAAAACAAAAAGAAAGAAAAATATAATTGCCCTTCAACCCTTGCTGTTCTGTTAGCAGACATTAAGCAACTTTACACATTAAGGTTAAGAAGCTGATGTCCGAAACCTGTGGCTCATAAAATGCATCACAAGACTTTTCAATCAAACAAGTAGTTGGAAGCAAATTACCACTGACTAGAGAAAAGGAATTTAATGTGAGTGAAAGCAGTGAGGATGCTGGAAGAGATGATGTTTCCTCTGTCACAAACACTTAATGGGTCTCTGCATGTTTCCAGAATGTTATTAACCTTGAAGTACAAGAACGGATACTTTGCATTTTATTTTACAAGTTGCACAATGTACTCTACTGCAAAAAAATAATAATGTGTGTTATGATTCTTCTGCTGTATACCTTTAAAGCAGACATAACAGATGGCTGCATAGCTGATTGCTTAAAAACCATAAGCCATATTAATCATGTAGAAGGCTTTGCTACGTAGTGTAATTAAATATGTGGATATGTTGCATACCTATCTCCACTTAGTTCTTCTTATGTAATTTAACTAATTTATTCAGCAAATGAGTTATAACCATAATCTGCTGGTTAAAGCAAGCAAATGCCAAAAGTGTATTTTGCAGACTTAGATTTGATTCTAACAGCTTGTGCTTAAACACTTGTATAATCAGTGGACCTGTATTGTTCTCAAGGTTTCATACTGATCCAGTGAAGAAACTTTCTACCAGTGGAAACACCATGAAACACTATTACAGAAAGCCATTTTCAGTGAATAACAAATGCTTTTTCTGCAGGAGGGGCACCTCCTTGTAGGGAGAATCCATACCCTGTGACAGATGTATACCAACTCTGCTGTTACACAGAAACAGAGAAAAATGCATAGTTAACATTTGCTAAAGGAGGCTTTCAGAGAAATGTCTGAAAGTATCCATCATATAAATCATAGTCAATTACCTTTGTGGCTCACACACTCAAAATCAAGAATTTATACCAAGTTGTTTTTTACCATTTAGTACAACCATATTAAACTATTCTCCTTCGTTTTGCCTTTAGACTGTATATCATGTTATGTACTTGCACAACATAAGTCATACACACGGTTGAATAAAGACAGAAATTTCAGTTTCAGTTGCTGTTGTGCCCATAAAGTTTTATTGTGATTATATTCAGAAAATATTGGTTACCGTGCTTCTGTTTCTAAAACTGATGTGAAATCTAATTAATTATGCTGCTTATATATCTCACTTAAAATGAAATGGCATAGTTTACATGCATAGTTTGCCATAACTAGACCAGTACTTTCAACTAAAAATCTAGCATCTGAATTAAAAGTAAAGTTAAATAAATGGCTTGAAAAAGCATCAGACATCCTTAACTCATGAACAGGACTTTCCTGGCAAGAGATCTGATGGTTAAGCACCTATCTGTAGTTGCTGCCAAAGAGGAAACTCATAATATCTATTGGAATATTTGCTTCCTTTGATATATTTTTATATGGTTTTGAGTATGAGCATATGACTGTTGTCAATTAATGGCAAATGTGGAATCAAGAATGTCATAGCAAATGGCAGGAAAACATGCGTTGACCAGATTATGTGGCTGACACTCACTGTCCCACTAGCCTTTCTTATAGGAATCATGACTGAATTTGAAAAGAATGATTTAGTTAGAAGTGATTGGCTTTCATGAAGATGATTTGCTATAACCAGCTTAGTTAATAACACTGGATCCATTTATCTGAACTTGTCCTGTCCTGAATATTTGATATGAATCCTTTTATGAAGCTTTGCCTGTTTGCTTGATACCCCCAATATATGGACCACAGGTTTCCACTGACTCTGTCACCAGTGTATAGCAGTTTGCAGTGCCATCTTGATTATAATGACTGCTGTGATTTTATTCTACTCTCAGTTCTCCATACATGACTTGAAGTCCAGTGATGAGAATGAACAAATATTTAAATATCAGACTCTCATTACAAAATAAAAAGCTTAAAACATATGTTTAAGTAAAAACACAACATCATACAGAATCATTAAAACTCAAACTCACAAAGTAAAATGCTTGCTTTTGCTGAATAGTATAAGAACTTTGCAATACTTTATAAACAACATTGAGCAACGTTAACATTCTATAGATTGTGCATTAAATATTTAAATATGGTTAAAGTTCAGTTTTTAGTTTTACATGGTTGTTAGTATGCTTTTTTTGCCATATAAAAAAACTTCAATAGCAAAATGTATTCACATAACCATAAAGCTTAGATATATCTGAAAATGTTCAAAGATACCATTACTAAGAGGAGATACACAGGAGATAAATGGACACAACAGTATGGCAGAAAGCCAAGAACAGATAATATAAGCTTATATTGGAAGAAGTAGATAACCAAGTTTCAAAATGATGTGAATAGTCTGCAATATTTTAGGACTGTATGATCAATTAAAGGTTTTACAACTGCATGTTATGACATCTCCAAGTTACATAAGAAAAACTAAACAGTTATTCAGAACCTAATAAGAATGTAGCATGTAAAATCTGCAAATTCAAGAGTGCATGATTAAAAGAAAACTGGAACATGTAGAGAAAAATGAATGAAGAAAAACTTAAATGACTTATAATAATAAAAGAAACAACATGAAGTAAGAGATGCAGACAAAAAAAACATTTAAATATGCCATAAATAGCAGAAATAGTTTAAAAGCACAGTGCAGATACTCTAGCAGACAGTATTCTGAGAAAGAACAATGATCTAACATGGAAAAACAAAACCACTCTGTGCTGTTGCCTCAAGGAAGTCCACAGGCATAAAATACTCCAAGGATATTGGTAAAACACATTTTTAATGCTCCAGTCAAATAGATTACTATTTTTGTTGTTTGTTTTTGGAATGTAGTTGTTTTCACAAAAGGTTTTATAGCTATGTTAAGTATAAATCTTTTCATTAACTTTTTTTCTGGAGTTACTAGTGTAAATTTGAAAATGTGTTTTGTTCTGTGTGTAATCACTCTGTTATGATTCTATAGTCTCTTGGAGCTTTTCTCCCTGGGCCTCCGCTGAAAATGGACATATATCCAGATGGACTTTCCCGGTCAACAAATGTAAAATAAATAAATAAATAAGTAATAGGTTAAAAAACATGAATGACAGGTGCAAATCCAACAGTTGTATACCCAACACAGTCAAGCGCTTTCGTCCTGCTCTAGGACTTCTTCAGAACTGTGTTTATTGAAATCCACTCCCTCTTTTATTCAAACAATTAACCAACTGATGTTTAAATCCTATTAACCCTATAAACATCTTAAAACATATGTTTTTAAAAATAAAGTTTTATGTTTCTATGGAAGGAAGAAATTGAACCTAGACTCTCCCCATAGTAGCCCTGTGTTTTAATTCAGGTTTTATAGAGACATTATCATTAATGCCTGGAGTTACCGTGGCATTAAGTCTCAATTGCCACCTCATTTCTGCCCTATCCAAGTTGTTTTTCCAGTTCCCCCCTCTTGGGTCATTAATAGGAAAGAATGGTTAGGGTTGTTTTTAATATGCCTATATATTGCATTATTTTCATAATGTTTTCTCAAGGCATAAATATGCTCATAGATCCTCCTTCTAAAATATCTTTCTGTTTTACCTATATAAAAATGGTGACATTCCTGACAAATAGCTATGTAAACCAGTCCTTTGGTAGCACAGGACCCTGTTGCTAGTTTTCTAGCTAGTTTTCTAGTAACATGGGTAACTTGTTTGCAAAGTGCAGAAAATAGAACCGCTCTGCTACAGTATGCAGAAATACAAAGGATGAACTGCAACATCAATATTAAAACCACAAAGGCAAAGAAAACCAAAGAACAAGAAAGAAACACATATATAAAGCGTATATCTCATGACAATAATTTTAATCAAACAAATGATGATTACGACTGCAGTGAAAACAATAGAGTATATAACTTAACCAAGGATAGTGTGACAATACCACTAATCACAGTAAGAATATAGAGGAATGAAGCCAGAAATAGTCATAATGAAGTATGCTGCCAAATTATGTTTACAGAGGTTTACAAAATTAACTCATTGAAAAGACTGTTTAGACTGAGACATAAAGGTAAAGAAGAATGTGGCCAAAGCCTTTTTCAATGTATTAAAGGTTAAGCTACATTACTGCCAAAGCCTTAAGTACAGTAAAGGTACCAAACAAAACTGAACTGTATAAGCACAGCTTGCCTGCAGAATAGAAATGATTCTTAAAATCATAGGAACTACTTGGCAGCTAAGCTCTGTGGCTATTCACATCTTGCCAGTACCAACTTTAAACTTTTTTTTTTTCAAGGAGCAACCAGCCAGACGTACTGGGAATGAATTTTTAGAGACCTATCCATCCATTTGTCTAGCTACTTTTTGAAGAAGTCAAGTGTGTTGCATTGCTGACTAGTACCATTTGGAGTGGAAGCTTGTTCCAGAGAAGGGGTAAATGCAGTGTTTTGTTTATTTGCTAAAGAATATTTAGTTTACTAGTGTTAGTGGAACAGTTTGATTTGTGGAGATATAATAGGTCTTGGCTGGATTCCTAATAGCATAAAAGACAAGGTATAGGTCACCAATAAAGAATCTAAAAGATACTGAATAAAGAGACATTGCTTCCAGCCTCTCCTAGTAGCTCTTGTCTTTTAATCTTATGATCTGTTCAATTAAGAACCTCCTGGTTGGGACTTTCCATTTGCTTGATATGCCTAACCAAATGCATCCCAAAAGGCATTCAATTATAGGTCTGATCAATGAGAAACATAAAGGGGTAAGAGCTCCCCTGCATCAAGTTAAAATAACTTTTGCAGCCAACTGTACCAGTTAAAAAGATATTTCCTAACCATTGTTGCAAAGTGATGATCAAAGGCACTTTCATTTTGAAGAGCAGTGTCTATACTATTTGATAGATGAAGGGATTGTTTACAATCTCTGATGATATTGCACTTTTTTATAATTTAGTTTTAATCTGTTTTTGAGCACAACTTATTGCTATGTGTGAGTTCCTTTTGGAGATTCTGTGTATCAGAGGGGAACATGAGGATGGTGCCATGTTTGCATTTATCAGCCAATGTGGTTAGCAAGAAATCCACAAGTATTAGCAGCTGAATGAAAACTTGCATTTTTTATTTATTCATGAGGATCACCAGCCTTTTAAACTTATTTTTTGGATCTGTTGGGGATTGTCAGGTCAATGCATTTATCTAGGTACACACATAACTTGTTTATTGATGCTAGAAATCTAAACTATCTGGTGAAATTGTAGAAAAATGCAAAAGTGATGCTCAGATGGAAAAGTTTGGATCTTTTAGCAAAAGATCCACATTCAACAAGGTATATAATGGGGGAGTATTTGACCAAGCTGGAACTGCTCCCAAACAAAATTCTTTCTGCTTCCTATTCTAAAATATTTTATCTAGGGCATCAATTTATGATGATGATGATATTAAGGAAAATGTTGAGGCAATTTTGAAGAACCTTTTAGCAGATAACAAAGGAAGAATATTTTACTTGGATGGAAGAACTGTAAACATACCCAAGCAATGGTCTTCATCCAATTAAAATTTTTCACTTTTGGCATGAATCACATTCCTTAAGAGAAGTGTGGGTGTTATGCAGACCAAAAGCAAACTTTGTAGAGAAGTTATTGATGTTAGCAACATCTATTATAACTCAGTATTATGGACTGGGAGATAGGACTGCGATAATGTAGTGAAAATGGATAAAGAAAAAAATCTGTTCATATTCCTGGCATCATAAATGTAGAGGGTAACAAAGGTGTTGTAAAATATTGGGGACAACTGAAAATGTTTCCCTTTTCTGTGGAAAAGATGATTATTTGATACATAACTCTGATAGGAGGAAATGTTATGTTTGTGGAGAAACAGATCATGATGCAAAAAGGTAACACTTGGAATGTTTAAATACAATGAAAATGGGCTTTTTTGGATGGATTGTAATCTAGAGAAAAGGGATGAAAAGGAAGAAAATAAAAGTGAGGACAGTATGCAAAGCAATGACAGTCCCAGTAAAAGATAAGAGAAAGTAGATAAAAAAGATCAGGGTTAAAAATAAAGATAAGGATAAAGAGAGAATGAAACAGAAAATAAAGACAGTTCTGAAATAAGTGGTGATAAAGATATAAATTGGAAAATAGTGAAAGGTAAGAATTCTATTGGTAAAAGAATAAAAGCCAGAAAAAGAAAGTTTAAAGGGATAAGTGTAAAAGAAAAACAATGGAACTAGATAATGCAAATTAGATAAAAACTTCAAATGTACACAATTTCTGGTAAGCTACAGCATAAACTTGATGCCATTTTTAGAGTGATTTTAGTAAATGTAAATGGTATCAAACATATAAATGAAAGAATAAACATCCTAAATTGGTATAGTAAGTGTGATGTTGATGTAATAATATTAGAAGATGTAAGATTTTTGACACAAGAACAGACATTACAAAGAAACTTTTAGGAGGAATTACAATATGGAATGTAGGAAAGGAACTATGTTCAGACATAGTTGTACTTTGTAGAATGTCTTTGAAAATATTGAACATAACATTGGCAATGATGGGAAGATTATGCTATGTGAGATCTGCAATAGTTAATCAGGTATATATAATTATAGCATTGTTTGCCTATGTTACAAGTAAAGAATGGGAACATTTATTTTTATAAAATTTTGGATTATGTAGTTATTAATATGAATATAATCTTAACTTGAGATTTTAATTGTGATTTGAGTGGAAAAAAAGAGGAACAGAGAAAATGATAAGACTTTTTTGAAGTTATAAAATGTAGCAATTTAAATATTTGGAATAATAATTTATGAACATATAGTTGGCAAACCATATTATTTTATCATATCACAATGCTTAAATATAGCTAAGTTAGAGACACTTGTAACAACTTTTTGGATCACTCAGCCATATGAATAGAAATACAGGAAAATAAGTAATATATCACATAGAAAAAGGAACACAAAGCATAAATGAAAATTATGGGATGGAAATAGAAAAAAAAGATGTGTGTCTTTATGGAAAGGTCACATTTACATTTCCACCACTATAAAAACTGGTCTGAGTGGTGAATAGCTTTGGAATAAAATATAAAAAGTGTTTTTTTTTTTCAGAATGGCAGTCTAGTGTAAGAAAAGCAGAACAAATTAAAACAATGTGTATGGATGCTTTAAAGGATTTGGAAAGGAGTGATACAATATATGTGATAGAGCAAATTTTATGAAAAGAATCAAGAGAAAATTTTAAAAATGATTATTTAAGCAAAGATATTATTTACAAGGTAAAAAAGAAGGTGTAAGCTTATTTGAGTTAAACAGAAGACTAGCAGAATTAGAGAAATGAAAGATTCTAGAAGAGAGTGATCATCTCAGGAACACATTAAGAATATCAATAAATTATGTAAAGAAAATGTTTCAAGATAGACAGACACAACAAAAAAGAATAACATGGTAAAAATTTGACAGAACAAAAATAAGGAATTAGAAAACTAGATTTCCTTATGTGAATTAGACAACATACTTTATGGTCACTTTTACGATCAGATGGAATAGGATACAAATTTTACAGATTGACAGAGAAAAATGCTTCTTAAAAGTCATGGATGAGTGGTTAAATGAAGGTTTTATGTACAAATATTTATGCAGTGGCATACTTAAATTTGTATGGGAAAAGAAAGATAAAAATTGAATTGAGACTTATAGTATTGAACATACAGATTATAACATTATTATGAAAATAAGAGAATGGAAAGTAAAATGAAAAGTGTTATGGAAGATATACATAGTTTAAAGGGAAAAGGATGTCAGGAATTAGTATTCATTGTAAGGGAAATTGTGGATTATATAAACAGGACTGATGAGATCAAGATCATGATAGGATATTTAAATTAAGCTTTCGATACAGTACAATATGAACTTTTGTGAATAATTATGGGAGAGTATAACATTAGTATGAAAATTAAGAATGTCTGTTCTGCATACAATAAATATAAAGTAAGAATTTTAGTGAATGGATGGTTAAGTAAAGAAATATAAAGAATGTCATACATCAAGGATGTCCTGTGAGTTGTATATTATTTGCATTAGTCAGAGATGTAAATTTGCATGAGAGTTGCTACTTATATTACTAATGAAGGTACAAAAATGTCAGTCATGGTTACTTAAGCAGTTGATATATTGATTATGTGAAACAAAGTCTGGATGAAAGAAGTTATATACATCAGTGTTTACATATAATAGGCATGACCTTAAATAAAGAAAAAAATAAAGGACTGTGTGATATAGTAAAGATAGGAGGAGTATCTTTCTTCTGTGTAAAAAATCTATGTGTTAGGAATAAGATTTGGAAGTAAAAATGTAAGTGAGGAACAATGGAATAGGATACTAGATGAAATAAAACAGCTTTGTTTTTGTGGAAAACGTACAAACTATCATTTAATAAAAAGGTTTATTTGATGAATTCAGTTATACTGTGAAAGCCTACATGTATAGCAAGTGTCTCTCTGTTGCCAGTCTATGAACTATAAATACTACATGTATTTCTTTTTCTTTCATATGAGGTTCATGACTGAATCCAGTGAAGAGCGGAGTCTTATACATGGACAAGGAAAATGGAGGTTTAGGATTAATGCATTCAATTGTTTATGCAGCTACCTTGAATTTCTATAATGTTTTGTTTTGGATAAATGACAAAAATGAAAAGTTAGTAGTAAATTTGCTAAAGTACAAATATAAGTGGCATTGGGCTATGTTAAAAAAAAATTAAAAATAGGAAACCTATATTTAAATGAAATAATGAAGTGTTATCAAGAAACAATTCTTTTATGGAAAATAAAATTGGTGAAATAGAAAATGCGAGGAAAGTGCAGTCTAAACATATGATGTAATATTATGTTAATTCTTGGGTTGAGCTGGCAAATGAAAAAGTTAAAGTTGTAAAATTAAGAAAAGTATGGTGTAGTAAGTAAGTAGAATATCAAAATGTTTTATAGGGATTAGTGATTAATAAATTACCAGCAAAGGGACATATGCCATATAAAAGAAATTAGTGAAAGAATTTGTATGTATTAATTTGTGTGTATTGTTTTAAGGAAGAAACTACAAAACATGTTTTCTTACAATGTATAAGGGTTGTCAAATTGTGGGAAAATGTGTGCAAAAACAATTTCTTTGAAAGTATAAAGGAGGTAAATTGAATATGAATATGATTATGTATGGATATTATAGCCATAAAAGTAAGGAATATGTTAGTAAAATAAAATATTATTTTATGTTTGGATCATTTGGAATGAAAGGCTAAATGAACTCATGATTATTGGTAAATGGAGATTTACAGTGATTTTAAGAAAAATTAGTTGTTGTAGAAAAGGAGTGAGGGACAAATAAGACAATGAAGATAGACGTTTAACATAATAATGAAAAGAAAGATCTCTATGATTGCATGACATTAATGGAAAGGAATGAAAATGTGTATACTGTATAATTTTATAAATATACAAGTTTGTAAATTGTACATTTTTTTTAAATAATGAACCCCCTATTCTTTTGGATAGGTGTTGTAGGATCTTTTACATCTATCTGAGCTACCATTGTCTTGATAACTGGCTTAAAAATTATAAGGGTAACTAACTATAAATTATAAGATATAACTAATTATAATAACTTTTATGGGGATATTATGAAGTGCTGTGGAGAATTCTGCTTTGTTGTAAATTACTAATTTTGTATACAATTCCATTTGTTTCACATGTTTGCATTTTTAACATTTTCTACACATATTACTGAAGATCAGTGTATCTCTTGGTGCAGATAATTTCATTTTCCTTAGTAGCAAAGAGAAGTATGACTCATGAAATTAAAAGATTTTAGTTTTTTTTTCTTTTCTTTTCAGTAGTACTACTCAGACTTCTCTATTTTGTGACACTTAATATTGTAAGATAACTGCAAATATTGTAGTTAGCCTGACCTTTCTAGGAAAGGAGTCTCAGTGCTATTTGAGTAAAACAAAATTGCTAAAACCGTTTTCAGTATTAATGGTAAGTGGAAATTCCTTAAGATTCCAAGAGCAGGCTAAGTTATTTCTTACACTTATTTCACTGAATTGCACTTCTGAAACGCTTATAATTGTGCTATACAGTTGATCTACTATATTTTTGCACTGTTATAAAGCTTTTTTATTGTTTCACTGCATTTATATACTGTTTTAAACTGTTTTAACATTACTTAACTGTAAACTGCTTTTTCATACTGAGAGTTGTATTTTCTGTTTGTGAGTGCTATATCTGAACTTTTCTGTGCATTTTTGTCTGTTAAAAGCATTCTCGAGTCTGCTCCTTGATCTGTTTAAAACTTTCATTTAGTGGCAACAGCTAGGAACTGTAATAGTGTGCATTACTATAATTGCTTTTTTTATTTAAATTACTAAATTGTAAACTGCTTTTTCATACTGAGACTTGGATTTTCTCTTTGTGGGTGTTCTTTCTATGCTTTTAAAGTGAGGTTTCTGTGTTCTGCTCAGGTGGCATAATCTTGATAGAGGCCTGTTGTGTAGGCTGGAAGTTTTGTTTGTGTTTCTGGCAGCCATTTTCTGCTGATTGTTTTCCTTATTATTGAGACTAACAAGGCCTCCTGACCTTCTGTAGTACGAGTGATTGGGTAATAATAGGGGCTGAGTAGTAATCTGATCTTCTAACTCTTCCATTCTTATATAAACCCGGTGTCTTATAAAGGTTCTGCTTGTATTGTCAGGCTCTGGATTGCATTGGATAAGTGGAAATTCCTTAAGATTCCAAGAGCAGGCTAAGTTATTTCTTACACTTATTTCACTGAATTGCACTTCTGAAATGCTTATAATTGTGCTATACAGTTGATCTACTATATTTTTGCACTGTTATAACGTTTTTTTTATTGTTTCACTGCATTTATGTACTGTTTTAAACTGTTTTAATATTACTTAACTGCAAACTGCTTTTTCATACTGAGAGTTGTATTTTCTGTTTGTGAGTGCTCTATCCGAACTTTTCTGTGCATTTTTGTCTGTTAAAAGCATTCTCGAGTCTGCTCCTTGATCTGTTTAAAATTTTCATTTAGTGGCTACAGCTAGGAACTGTAATTGTTCCCACCCACCCTCCCTAGTGTTGTGTGTTCTTATACTTGGTGGCTTTGCAGTTGCCCACCCATTCTGTATATTTGATCTGTGACACTCCTCCCGGTCTAGTGTCATTAGTTCACTCAATCTAATAGAGAACATTTGTGAAGGCCAACCCACTCAGATTCTTAACGTTGAATTAACGTCTGTTCCAGCTTTCTCCATTTCCACTTTACTGGAAAAAAATTCTAAGCTTGCTTCCCCCCTTTCCTGTGGCAGGTCAGATATGGATTTGCTGTGGCCAGGACCGTTTGTGAGCTCCTAAGCCCCCCCCCCCACCACTTAACTGGGGTTAAACTATTCCTGGCGCCATAAAGTCTGTTTTTCAAAATTTCCCTTGCAACTAGCCAGCTTTTTAGTTTTAGCACTCATCTGTTTCTTTGATCTCAGCACTTGTTCAGAACTCATTGTAAGCACTAAATAAGTTACAAATTACTACAGCACTCAGCTGTCCTCACTTGTCTAGAGTAAAACAGTTTTTAGTACTTAATAAATAAGCACCTATTCAGGCATGTCTAAAGGTCAGCTCCTGGTGTTTTCTCCTGCCTACCTGATGAATATGAGCATCTTGGGACAATGCAGCAATTGCCTAATGTACACAGACAACCCTCTCCTCTTACCACCCAACACTACAACCTGTGAGAGATGCACTTATATAGCCAAACTGGAAGCAAAGCTCTCTTTACCAAAGACTGGCCTAGACAGTCAAGAGGAGAAGGTAAACACTTGCACTGCACCAAACTCATCACATAGTCCCTCAAAACCTACACCACCAAAACACACACACAGAACCACAAAACACACACCTACATTCACAGAGGCTCTCAGTACTAATCTGCCCAAACAACAGAGACCTCCAAAGCAGAAATGTAAGCAACCTCCACACCCCCAACACAACCCAAATGACACATAGCCCACATACTCAGTGTGCCACTAAACTACAGCCCATAAGGCATAACGTACCCAACACTCTAGTCATAGGTGACTCTATAGTCAGGTATAATGATGTTCCACTCACCAGGCTAAACAAGGAAAAAGTTACTGTCAGCTGCTTGTCAGATGCCAGGATCCGCCACATAACGCACGCACTCAGGTCACTCCACAATAAGTACAAATATGACTCTGTCATTGTCCATGTTGGTGTGAATGACCTGAGATGTACCTCCCTGGACTACATGAAAAGAGACATGGAGGAGCTCTCCAATCTTGTAGCCCAGGCCGGTATGACCCTAGCCCTGAGTAGCATCCTGCCATCACCCAGACTGACACCACAGTACAAGGACAAAATGATTGACTTTAACAATTGTCTAAGCTTCTGGTGTTATTCTAAGGGAATCTAGTATCTGTCTGCCTGGGATGACATGATCGACAGACCTCGCTGCTTTGCCAGAGATGGCCTGCACCTGTTGCCCTTGGGATTCCGGATACTGGAAAAGGCTCTTGCCACCCCTATAGTGCCTTTTTAGGCAAAGTTCAAATGACAAATTCACCACTGTAACAGGTACAAGCAAGCAAAATCTGAGGGTAATGCTACTCAATGCTAGAAGTCTAAACCTCAAAATGCACTCACTCGAGGCACTTCTTAAAATGGAGAACATTGACATCTGTGCAGTGACAGAGACCTGGTTCAAAGCTCCATAGAGCACCCCTGCATTACTAGGCTATAATTCATACCACACCTTTCGGCCACCAAACCCGGACCGAAACACTAAAGGTGGAGGCGTGTCCATATTCATTAAGGATATCCACACCTCCAAGCTAGTTGCTCAGCATAATGCATCCGAGATTATCCAAGTTCAACTAACTCTGGGCAAAACTGCAATCCAGATTGCAGCTTGCTACAGACCCCCCACCATGCCCCAGGATTCCCACTCTTCTTTTCTTGATACACTGGAAAATATTAAGGTACAACCCAACACTCTAATAATGGGTGATTTCAACTACCCTACCATTAACTTGGAAAACTACTCATGTACCAACTCTTTTGCTCAACGTTTTCTAGAAATCATCAATTCCAATGCTTTGGATCAACTTATCCACACCCCCACCACATGCAGCAATATTCTAGACCTGGTCATCACCAACATGGGTGACCGGTGTTCCACACCAGAGGTCAGCTCCTTGTTGGTCAGATCCGACCACAAGCTAATCACCCTAGACATCCACATCCCGCTCCCACCCCCCATTAGGAAAACAACCGTAAAATATTTCTCCAAAGCCAACTTCACGCTTCTTAAGACAGAAGTGGCAAACTTCATGACACCCATGCAGATGGACAATAGAGGTACGACTGCTGAATCCTACACAATGCACTTTATAAGCACTTACACGAGTGCATGGATCATGCTATCCCTAACAGAACCAAGATGCTATCCTGCAAAAAAAGGAAGCCAATCTGGTGGTCTTCTGCCATAAACAAACTCTACAACAGAAGAAAGAAACTATTGCAAAAAAAGAGTAAAATCCCATGATTGGAGGAACTCCTGGGTCAGCCTCAGTAAGAAACTGAGATCCCTCATAAAATCCTCCAAAGCTAGTTATGAAAACAAAATTGCCACTGATTCTAAAGACAACCACAAAGCATTCTATAGCTATGTCAAAAATCTCAATGGCAACACTCTAAGTTACAGCACAATGACACTAAATATACAGAACCAACTGATATTGCCAACATCCTGGCAGATAGGTTCAGTGCTAACTTTACCCCCCTCTCACCCCCTAAAGGGCCCATCTTTATACCGGAAGAATGCAAAGTTCCTGTAATCACGGCTGTACAGTTAAAAACATCACTCTCCAAAACCAAGAACACAGCATCCATGGGACCTGACAACATCCCAGGCTGCCTTTTACATGAACTACAGAATGAACTGGCACCCCACCTAAGTACCATGTTCAGTCATAGCATCACCTCAGGGTTTGTGCCCATTGAATGGCGCACAGCAACAGTTATCCCACTCCACAAAGGGGGGGCCACAACAGACCCTGGGAACTACTGCCCCATTAGCCTGACGAACCTCATCTGCAAGGCCATGGAACGTATCATCATGGAACTCATAAACAAAGACATTGGAGATCTCCAAACCCTGGACCCCACACAGTTTGGGTTTGTAAAAGGCAGATCATGTATCCTAAACCTGATAGACTTCTTTGAAGTAGTCACCAAAGCCATAGATGAGGGTAAGGTGGTTCACACAGCCTATCTAGATCTCGCCAAGGCATTCAACACCATCCCCCACTCTGAAATTATAGATAAACTCACTAAACTAGGTATAAATCCCTATGTCACAAAATGGGTTGCCAACTGGCTTACTGAAAGAACCCACACTGTGAAAGTAGCAGACTCCAAATCAGACTTCAGACCAGTGACAAGTGGAGTACCACAGGGTTCAGTCCTGGGTCCTCTCCTGTTTGGTATCTACTTTTCTGAAGTACAGGCTAACACAGAAGGTCTTTGGCTAACTAAATTTGCAGATGACTGCAAACTAGGAGCCATAATTGAAACGCCTAACGATGTGGACATCCTACAAAAGGGCCTCACTGAGACAGATGCCTAGTGTCAAAGACATGGTCTCAAGCTCAATATCAAAAAGTGCATTGTCATCCCCTTTCGTAAAAATTCTGTACCCATGAACTACCACATAGGTCGTAGTCTACTTAACAATGAAAGTGTGATAAGAGACTTTGAGACACAGGTGGTAGTCTCTCCTTTGATAATCACATTGCCAAAGTGGTCAGGAAATCCTTCTACATGGCACACCTCATCACAAAAGGTTTCTCATCCAGAAAAAAGAGGTCATTGTTCCCCTCTACTCATCACTCATTAGACCCACTATAGAGTACAACGCCCCTTTTGGTATGTACCTCACAAGACATCTACAACAACTGGAAAGGCTGCAAAAATACCTCACAAAGAGGATTTACTGGCCTCAAACAGATGCCTTATGCAGACCGTCTCAAAAAACACCAGCTTTACTCCGTTGCATATCGCCTACTCAGAGGTGATCTCTGCCTAACATACAAAGCTATGTCAAAACCAGAGCTGTTGGACATGCTCCACTTAAAGAAATCCCAATCCCTCTGAGCTACATGCTCTAGGGACCTAAACCATGTCACCACAATAAACAGAATATGCTGGAGAGATAGATTCCTGTCCCAGAGACTTCCCATACTCTGGAACAGACTACCTATCTATGTCAAACAGAGCTCCTTATTAGCACTCTTCAAGAAAAATCTTGATGATTGGATGGGTAATAGGAAATTTACCCCGGGGATCACTTCTGTGGTTCTGCTTGACAAGGGCACAGGAAAATAATTTTCTTGGGTGGCAAAAGCCAGGGTACATTTTTGGCTAGGCTTGTATAGGTCCTAGGGCCAATAGCCTAGTACCTACCTATGAACCTATGGACTTTGTACTTTCCTTACCATTGTGGATTTATGGATCTCATTTATCTAATTTTGAGAGTGGGTGCAGGGATTTACCACTGCACATAACTTACATTTATGTTCAATCAAAGCAGTTTTTGGTGATTTTATTTTAAATAAATGACACTCAAATTATCGTCAGTGAGTTGACACAAATTCGTCTTGCATTTAATTTACACTATTTCTTTTCATATCATTCTTTGTCTTTAATACAAAATTTTGGACATGTTTTTATATGGTTATTATATAACTAAGCATATTTCTCTACTTGGTTATCAATAAACTTATTGAACAAAAAAAAAAAGAAAAGAAAAATCCCAAAGATCTCTCTGCTGCATAGCCTCATAAGAGAATTCCTTTTTGTGTAATACAATTTTTGAGAGGGGCCTAAATATGTTTTTTAAACTGACTTAAAATAAAACGTATCAGATTTCCTACCCTGGATTGCACTAATGGATGCAGTCCTTAATTCCCTGTGAGGAGGTGGTTTAGTTTATTTATAAAAAAATGTAAAAGGCACCTGACACCAGCAGAAGATGTCCCTATTTTTGGGCCTTTGTGTGTGAGCTAGCTCAGTTTGTTTCAAACTGCAGGCTAATAGCAAGTTCATTTTTATATTTGCTGGGCAGCCCTGTCCTGTTATGCCTGGAAGTGTAGACTACTGCTGTTTTCTTCTGATGGAAGATCCCCCAGTGGTCCTTGTCTGAAGAAGGCAGAGATGTATTCCTTACATGCCTAAGTAAGGATAGACAGTAAGTGACCTGCTGAGTTCTGGTGGACACAAACTTGTGGTGGTCAGTACGGTTGATTAGTCATGTTACTTTTATAGAGGGAGTTCTCTACAACATCCCATTACATGCAGCTGTTTTTCTGTTACAGTTCTTATGGATTATGCATGTAATGCATGTCTTTAAAGGAAGACTTTTGTGCTTAACTGAACGTGTTTGTTTTAGAAGTTTGATCTATTTTGCAAATGTAGGAATGATGAGAAG
This sequence comes from Protopterus annectens, assembly GCF_019279795.1. NCBI lineage: Eukaryota > Metazoa > Chordata > Ceratodontiformes > Protopteridae > Protopterus > Protopterus annectens. The sequence goes on along the minus strand of NC_056746.1, from coordinate 1,443,356,826 downwards.
AATCTATTTTACCTAGTGAGTGCCATGTGCAAGACAAATGGTTACATTTGTGGGGTTCAAGTTGGGAAGGGAATCATTTTTATTTTTTTAGTACTACCAGACATAACCCTTTGCTTGTCAAACCCAGTGGCTCAAAGTATTGGTATCCCAGCTGATCTGCATTAGGATATCGCAGATGAAGGACAAAATCGTTTAAGGTTTGCATGATTTTACTTTTCTGTTATCCAGGCAGTACTGTTTTGGCTTTTCTGCATTTTTGAGTGGGGGTACAAACATAGCTAATAGAGTAGGCAGGTTACTAGGATGGACTAAAACATGACCAATGGGTGAATCATGATGACAAAGGTCAATGATCTTAGTGATAATTATAAAAAATTTGCTTTGGGACCTAAATATTATTTGGCTCATACAAAGGATATTGATTAGCAATAATAGCAATGATGAATCTTGAATGAAGAGGACTGAGTTTTTGTTTTCATATATCGCATCTGAAAACCTCAGAAGCTATGAGATCATGTTGCTGGATGGATGGAAATGGATAGATGGAAGCATGTCTGGCTGTATTCATGTATATATGCAAGGATAACTGGATAAATATGTGGATTACAGGAAGTAATGGTGTTTGGGGATGTTGCAGGAAGATTTCTAATATTTAAAGTTAGGCTTCTTTGGAGTGTAGTGCTGCGTGCATCCTACTATAGCCATAGTCATGAGCTCTGAGTTTCCTCACCAGACTGCGGGTAGAAATTTTCTCCAAAGACTGTCAGACAGTTTATTCTAGGTAAGGACTGGAATATGCAGTGGTACCCTTGGTGGTTAATAGAGTCAAGGTGACATTACTAAAGTACAAGACATATGGTAAGATAGTCATGAGTTATACACATTTTTTGGTGTGATTGACCCATGGAAGTTTAAACATGGGCATTTCAGGCAGAACACATGCAGATGCGTGCACACACACACACACACACACACACACACACACACACACACACACACACACACACACACACACACACACACACAGTAGCACAATGCATTGTGCAGTCTTGAATCTGCCACTGTCTTCTTTTGCCTTGATATTAGCAATTATGAACCACCCAAGTGGTTGGTCACTCTTTGCTTTCTGAGTTAGTTATACCTGTTGTGCTGGTCAGACGGATGCCACTTTCATGATCTTGTAGAGGGAAGGGTTTATAAAGTTTTTTTTTTTTTATTGCTTAAAATGAGCCATAAACTGGTTCCCTGGCAGTGAAATAGTTGACACACAGAGGCTATGTGAGCAGTAGAGATGTAGCTAGTTATTCTGGTGCCTGGTAGAATCTCCCCGACTGTAGCCCCAACTGCACAAAAACAATTTTTTTTAGCATCCTTTCCACTGTATGCTGAAATCCATTCCCTCCATTTTTGTGATAGATGTCCCCCACAAGGACAGATCTAAAACGCTGGCCAGGTTTATCTTTTGTATGGATATAAGGCAACCAGTAAAATGGAACCTAGGCCTAAAGGACGTGATGTCAGGAGATATTGCACAATGTGATAGGGGCTTAGTGTGGGATTATTTTTGGTGGTTTATCCATTAAGATAGTGTATCCTGCAAAGAATGAGGTGATCCTCCTGGTCTTTAGCCCTCATAGTGGCTTTCTTCTGTTAATGCAGGGTCCAGTTCCTTGCATATCTGTCAGGTCCACCCACCTGCTCACTATACTCTCATTTAAAATACTTGAGCTCAGGCAGTGCATGCCACTTAGTAAGAAATAATCAGTTTGAGTTTTTGCATTCTCTCAGCAGCAATACTGCCATCAAACTGAGTAGACATAATTGCTCCTAGCCTTGTGTGAAAGATTTTTCATAAAGCTTACCTTCGCCACATAAAAAAGTCTACCTAATCAAATTTAAGTTTTATAAAAGTTATTTAAGAAAAGATTAAAGTGACATAATCATTTTTTTCATATAATGTTATATATGCCTCTGTTTTCATATAATGTAGATCTGAGCACAGTGCTAAAATGAGACTATGTATTGGTCAAATATCTTAAGTCATGATAATATAGAAAAGTGGATAGATGGTATTCTACTTGAATATCTGTGGTCCATACAGTATGTTTATACATTTTAGCATGGCATTCATATATACTTTTGCAAATTGCTTTCTATTTTATTGAATGTGTTGTTTGTTCTATATTTGCTATGTTTTATTATGTTATGCCACATGGGCCAGGTAGTGGCTGAAAGGGGACTTCTACCAGCACACCACCTCCATTAACAAACATTAAATAAATTAAATAAAAGTACAAGATTTAGAATAATTAAAGTAAAAGTTTGAAATTTAGATTTTGTGTGGAATCCTTTTTTTTCGTATCTGGCTATGCAATCACTCAGGAAACTCCATTTTTTGATACTGGTAGCAACCATGTAGAATGAAATAGAAATTAGAGGTGCTAAAAGACAGGTGTTATAAGGGATAGCCTGAATATAAAGCTCAAATCTATCTAAAAATTTGAAATAATGTCTAATTTCTCCTAGCATGTATAAATAAGTTGCTTCCTCAACCCACAGTGGAATAGCTGGGAAGCTGCAGAACAATAGCCCTTGTTATAGTTTGTCTGCAGCCGAGTGGTTTGATATATGCTCATATGGGCAACAGTGTCTCTGCTTAGCATATACCCAGATGAAATGGGAAAATACATATGGAAGGGTATAGGTATGTCAGTGTGGTCTGATGTGATGCTTATGTTTAGACACACTGGAAGTGTCTATATACCACCTGTATGAATGAGTGGAGGGCTGGGTTAATGTTTCGGTTTTGCCAACAGCAGGACCGACGGTAATGCAGCTCCAGACTGTGTGGACACTTAGGTTTACAGTATGTTCATTCCAGTGTTAAGCTACTTAGCTTTTTATTAATTTTTGATAGCTGTTTATGAATTGTACCATGTGGTTTGAAGAACAGTAGGATGTGGTACAGTGTTATATCACTTTTAAAAGCTTGGCTAGGTTTTTGTTTTTGCTTGCAGCACTATTAACTTTTAAAAGGGAAAATGGCCTTAAACCACATAAAGAAAAGTGAGTCTGAAAAGCATAAGTTACAATCTGATGCTGTTAATCTTCATTCATTCCTTACTGATGGGTTACCGGTTCCATCCTCGGAACAAGCCAGCCAATGTTAAGCTTGCGTAAGCCAAAAACTCTCAAGCCAAGGTCCTACCCAGAATGCTCTGCTCCCTGTTACCGCAGATCTCGTTTGCCACATTGCTGTACAGCCTTGTCAAGCCACTCTCTCAACTAAGTGTCTAATTTTTGACAGTTTTATACATTGTTCTTACTTTAGATAATTTCAGTTGTTTATACTAATATTTTTACTACCCTATCGTATACTTTAGACTCTCTCCCTTTAGTCTTTTCCCTGTTTACCCTTTTTCTTACCTCTGAGGTAATTCTTCATTACCATTGTTGGTAATCCTTCCTTTCTCTTCTTCGCTTTTTGGGTAGCCTTTCCTCTTCTTTTTGGTACTGTTCTTCTTCTTCTCCACATTATGTCAGATAAGAAAAGTGGCATTGGTTTCAAGCAGTGTAAGGATTGTGGCCATAAGTTACCACTTTCCGATGGCCATGACTTATGTGTCTACTGTCTGAATGTCTCCCACATTACTGTGGATTTCCTGTGTGGGATTTGTAAAAAAAGTTTCTACTAGGACGCTTAGCAAGAGGAAGAATAAGTTAATTTTAAAAGGTCTTCTCAAGTCTTCTTTTTCTGAGGCTATTTCTGGGTCAGAGGGCTCACCGCCTCCTGTTAAACCCTGTAAGAGGCATTCTTCCTCTTCTTCATTAAAGTTACTCCCCTCTTGTTCCTCTGGAGATCATAGGGAGTTGACTCATAAGAAGGTGAAATTGATTACTACTTCGGTGCTGTCTTCCTTATCGATACCGGCACCGGAGTTCGCAGTGCAGACAACTATTGCTCCGATAGTTCTGTTACAGCCCTTACTGGCACCGTCCATGCAGGTACAGTCCCCTTTAGTACCGTTGGTACAATCCCCTTTGACTCCGGGTATGACTGTTCTGTACTCCACAGTGCAGACTTTTTCGGCATCAACATGTGCTTCAGTGCAGTCCTTCTCGGCACCGTCCTTATTACCAGTGCAGACACTTTCCTCAATGGCACTATACCCATCAGGGCAGACTTTTGCTTTTACAGTGCAGATACCTTCAGCTACTATGGTGCTGATGTCATTGGCACAGAATTCTTCCACACCGTTTTCTTCAGTGCAGATGTCCTCAGTTCCGGGATCTGCACCTATTGAATTAGCAAGGACCAAGTATTCTCCTTCATTGGATCCTTTTGCTAGCAGTCAATATAGTCCTTTTCTAGAAAGGCCAGAATCGCCATCAGCTTTCTCCATGAGGTCAACCAAGAGTCTCATTGAACAGGATGTGTTGCGGCTTGTTGACCAGTTGCTTGTGGCCAGAGGTCTCTCTCAACCATCGAAGTCCACGTTCCCTCCTTCAGGTGAACGTATATCTCCTCTAACCTCATTCTACACTCCTCCTTCAACTTCTACTCAAGTTTCAAAGCCTATTACTCCAACAGCAGCTTCCCTTCCTCCAACTCCAATAGTGGATCTCACTTTGGAACAGAAGTTGTCCTTGTGGCCCTCGGTGCACTGGGCACCGGACTCTTCTCAGGCCAGTGGCTGTGCCATGGGGGAGGGCATTCCTGGCTCCACGCCAATTTTTTTCTATGGCACCTTCCAGGGGATCCTCTTTCTCTCACGGTTCACGGTCCTCCTGAGACTGCTGGATTGGGGGTGGGCTTGGGGTGGGGTGTGACCCCGGTTCCAAGGTTGTCGTGCTTGGTTCTGGGATCCCATCCCTCCTTGGGTGGACCAGCCTTCCAGGCCATGGAAAGGGCGCTTGCCTCCATGCTGCAACTGTCACAAGCCTCAACCACTGGGCACAAGGGCGTCCGGTTTCTCCTCCTCAAGAGATCCCCTCTTTGCAGTCTTCCCCAGAACTTCACACTGAGGAAGTACCCCACAAAGCATCATGCAAGAGGAAGCACATGGACTCCACTGAGGAGTCATTGACTGAAGATATGGATTTTGATGATGGGGAAAGGTCCCCACAGTCACCCTCTGATGAGGTGTCCTTTGGTGACATCTTCGAGATCCATAGACAGAGGGGTGACTGGAAGTCCTCTAATCCTTCCTCTGAGGAATCTGTATTCCTGCATACTTTTTGTGCCTGGCCCCCTACCTCCTGGGTCACCCCACCTGCCGATGAGCTCATCCAGCTCATCATTGAGTGCGCATGGAAGGCTCCCGACACCCTGGAAGTGATACCAAGGAGACCGGATAAAATATTATCACCCCCAGATGAGCACCCACATTGGTCACAAGGTCTTCTAGTAGATGCTATGGTGGAGGCAGCTGCAACAAGAAGGATTTGGCAGAAGAGAGTCAAACTGTCCATCCACCCAACAAGGAGTGCCGGGTGATTGACAGATTAGGGAAGCATGTGTTTGCTTTATCGACCTTTGCCATAAGGTCTTTGAACTATTGTCACACTTTACCAGGCTTCAGAGGGATCTTATCAACCAGCTGTCTGAAACCTTGGCAGGAGCTGTTTCTGATGAAGTCCGTGACAACATGGCTTCTCAGATAGCCACCCTAGAGTCCATTTCCAGCTCTTCTTACACAATGGAAGGGGGCAGCTAGAGCGGCAGGCACGTGTATAGTCACCAGAAGACATGCCTGGATGCGCCTTTGTGACTTTGCAGATTCCTTTAAGGCTTTCTTCATTGAGGCCACTTCTTTGCTTGGCCCTAAAGTGAAAGATACGCTGGCAAGGTGCAAACAAGATGGCAAGACCCTGTCTGCTGTTGTTGTCAGACACTCCACTCCTCAGCGATTCTACTCCAGAAATCAGAAGAGCAGGAAGATGTGGAACAGGAAATCACAGGGCTCTTCCCAGGACGCACGTGATGAGTTCTCCCCTAGAGGCAGAGGGGGAACTCCAATGGAAGATGCCCCTTTTGGGGCAGAGGAGGTCCACAAAACCAGGGTTCTAGAGATTCTTTCTGTGGCCAACCCTATCAGCTCTCCTGAAGCGTTGCCCGACTGCTCACCTTTGGAAGTGGTCGGGGGTCATTTTTTCTTGTACCCCGCTGCCTGACAAAATATAACCACTGACACTTGGGTACAATGGATAATATCCAGAGGCTATTGCTTCCCCTTCCATCTTTGTCCAATCTCATCCAGAGTATTACCTGACATTCCACCCAGTCAAAGGGAAGCAGCAGCGCACAAAATCCAAAAGCTGCTACAAAAAAGAGCTATCCAGATGGTCCCCCCAGACCAGATAGGATCCAAATTTTACTCAAGGTTCTTTTTAGTGCCAAAAAAGACAGGGGACAGCAGACCAATTCTGGATCTCAGCACACTGAACAAATTTTTAAAAACAGAGAAATTTCAGATGTTCACGGTTCAGTCTATCCTTCCTGTTCTGGAAGAAGATGATTGGATGTGCACTGTAGACCTTCAAGATGCATATTACCACATAAAAATGGACAAATGCTCAAGAGGATACCTCTGCTTCTGCATAGGAGCCATTCACTACCAATTTTGAGCTCTGCCCTTCGGTCTCTCTACATCCCCCAGAGTGTTCACAAAATGCATGGCAGTGGTTATTGCTCACTTGCGACTTCAAGGATTCCAGGCGTTTCCATATCTAGACAACTGGCTCCTCACCACCCCCACCAAGTGTCTACTGGAAGAAGCCCTGCACTACAACCTCCTAAAAGCTCAAAGCCTGGGAATAACTATAAACGGGGAGAAAACCAACACGACCCCAACTCAGTCTTTGGAATTTATTGGGGTACTGTTGGACACGAGAAATTGCACAGCATCCCTTCCAGATCACAGGCTTCGCAGACTATTTATTTATTTATTTTACATTTGTTTACCAGACTAGTCTAACTGGATACATGCCCATTTTCAGTAGAGGCCCAGGGAGATAAGCTCTAAGACAGAACAATGATAAAAACAAACATAACAAATAGGCAAGATTATAACATTAAACAAAAAAAATACGAATAAAATAAGAATAAGAAAACAAGTTCAACTGCTGCTCTGTCACCACAAATCTCCTGCTCAATCTATACTACAGCTCTATTGTTCCTCTAGCCGGATTCCACATGAGGCTCTTTCAGTGGCTACCTCTCACTTAGTGGTACCCTCTACAACATCCTTTGTCTTTTCAGATAAGTATAACTCAGAGATGTAAGCAAGATTTACTCTGGTGGATATCTCAAAATCCCCAACAATGGTCTTGTCCCTTCAACCCCCATCAGCCAATAGCCACGGTGACCACGGACGCCTCCCTGATGGGGTGGGGGGTGCTATGTCTGGGAAACTCAGTTCAGGGCACGTGGTCGGAGACTGAAGCCCTTTTGCATATCAATGTCCTGGAACTGAGGCAATGCTTCTAGCATTGCAAGCATTTAATTCCATCCTTCTGTCAGGGACTATTGCGATCCAATCAGACAATATGTCAGTGGTCTGGTGCATCAACAAACAAGGGGGCACCAGATCTTACCCATTATGCTGAGAGGCCCTGAGAATGTGTTAATGGGAGATAGCTCACAACCGCTTTCTAATTGCAATGCATATTCCTGGGAGCTCCAACATGATAGTACATAAATTGAGCAGGTGCATTCTACAACCTCAGGAGTAGTCCCTCAGTCCTATGATAGTGGAAAAAATCTTCAACTGCTGGGGCCAGCCTTGCTGTGACTTATTTTCCTCCCCAACCAACTACAAGTGCAGCAACTATTTTGCCCTAATCCCCCCTCGGGGACAGTCACCGGGAGACGCTTTAGTCCACGCTTGGCCCTCAGGTCTACTTTATGCTTATCCTCCTCTTCTCCTCATCTCCCAGTTTCTGAAGCAAACACAACAGTTGAAGAGCAAAGTGATCCTCATTACTCCATATTGGCCTTGACAAGTCTGGTATCCCTTCCTCTGGCCTCACCTGCTAGATCAACCATGGATCCTCAATCCATTCCCAACTTTGATCTCCCATCTGCAGGGTCTGATTCACCTCAATTTAACAACCCTGAAGCTGACAGCTTAGTTTCTCCACTTCCAATGATTGCCAAGCATGAAAACCTCTTGCCCCCTGTGTGCAATATGCTTATTGCATCTCATAAATTGTCCACTATACTAATTTATCTTAACAAATGGAAAAGGTTCTCTCTATGGGCAGTGAATAAACAATTATACTCCTTGTCAGCCCCAGTTCCGGTGGTACTGGATTACTTAACACATCTTTTTCACTCTGGGGTGTCTGCCTCTACTATTCGTGTGCATTTAGCTGCAATCTCAAATTTCCATATTGGTTTTCAAGATTCCTCACTTATGTCACAGAGTCTGTAAAACTTTCTTGAAAGGAGTTATCCACCTAAAACCTCCCTTTAGAGAACTGGTACAACCTTGGGATTTGGCATTGGTTACAACAGCTCCCCCCTTTGAACCTGCCTCTTCATGTGATGTAAAATATTTGGAAAACTTTGTTTCTGATTGCAGTCACATCAAGCCTTAGACATCAAACCTCCCTATCTTATCTTCCATAAGGACAGGGTATCACTAAGAACTAATTCTTCTTTTTTTACCAAAAGTGGTGTCAGAGTGGTCTAGCAACCAATCTGTTGACCTTTCAGTGTTTTTTCCTAATCATTCTAACAAGGGAAAATATTGCCTGCACTCCTTGGATGTTCATAGGTAAATACGATTTTATCTGGACAGAACAAAATCTACCCGTAAATCAGACCAACTGTTTCTAGCTTTTTCTGGACCTAGACAAGGTCATCCTGTATGAAAAGTTACATTGGCTTCATGGTTGAGACATTGTTTTTACAATCTCACCTTGCCTCATAGAGTGAAAGCACATTCTACAGAGTCTATGGCAACTTCAGCAGCTTTCCATGCTAAGGCTTCCCTCAATGATATTTGCTCAGCTGCAACTTGGGCCAAACCTCATACCTTTATTCTTCATTACAAACTGGACTTGGCCTCCAGAGGTAGAGCTTCCTTTGGCTCCATGGTGCTCAGGAATGTCCTTCCATGAGGGCCACCCAGGAATACAGGTAGCTGGGGACTCTGTCCCATCAGTAAGGAATGAACGAAGATTAGCAACATCAGAAAAAAAAGTTATGTTTTACCATAATGTTCCATCTGTGTTGTTGATCTTCATTCATTCATTAACTCCCACCCTCCGTCCCCCATCCGGAGGTTCTTGGTTGATCTCATGTACTCCTTTATTGTAGGTCTGTTATGACCAGAGGTAGCCTCTACTTTTATCTATCAACTTGCATACTTGATCTGAGATAACAGGGAGCAGAGAGTTTTTTGCTGACATGAGCTTGATATTGGCCAGCTTGGTTCCAAGGACGGAACTGATAACCCATCAATAATGAATGAAGATCAACAACACAGATGGAACGGTATGGAAAGTCATAACTCCTTTTTTTTTTGCTTCTCTAAGGATAGTTTTTGACCATACCAAAAAAGTCATGACAATGAATTGGATATCACCTGCTACAAATGCAAAATTGAACAGAAATCTTTTGGGTATGAATGTTCAGAGATCCTAGTTTCTAAAGACTTCAGCTCAACTACAGGGCCAGAAAGAGGGTTAATGAATGAAGATGACAATAAGTGCTAACAAATCTGTGGAAGAGGTTGAGTCCAGATGCAATCTTATATTCTTAGAAATAGCCTCTGTAGGACTTTGTGCAGTGTTAGGCTAGAGAGAGTCAGTACATATTGTAGCAGGTCCCTGCTTGACGCTGAAATGCAATCCAACAAACTAAAAAGGAAGCTACTGTCTAGGTTAAAGATATGGCTTTGCAAATATTAATAGATCAAATACCATGTTACAAAAGTATTCCTCTAGTGAAGTCAAGATTTAAAACTAATGTAGGAGAAAAAGTATTAACTAGACTGGGACCAGCTGTCTGGGATCATTTACCATCTGAGGTTTGAAACAGCAGACACAGAAAATTTTTAAAGATAAAATGAAAGGGAACCTACTTAAAAATCAAAATGTTAGTCTTTTCACAGAAATGGGTGATGTCATATACCATGCCATATACCAAATATGTCACACTTTAATATGGTACCTGATAGTCTGTGTACACTTTGCTTTATTGAATGCATGCTTGTAAGCTGCTCTAAATCAATGCTCCTGCATGGTCTGATGGTAACTGGCACTATATGTAAATGTAACTGTTTCTGTACCTGTATGTAATAGGTTATTCTTGCAAAACATTTGTCATTTGTATGTAGTGTCATGTCCACTGAAATGTGCAGTCTCCCTTTCTGTTTCTCTCTCTCTCTCTCTCTTGTTTTAATGCTCCTGTGAGCTCAGATTGTGCTTGAAAAGGGTCAGTTTTCCAGCCCTCTAACCTGGTTACCAAATAAAAATAAAATAACAATCAAGTAAAAAACAATATCCCAAAAACTTGGATCAAAGTCTCTTTTTTTCCCATATGTTTGCAGTTTCTAATACTATGGCAGGAATGAATTTTATTCCTATGTCAAGGAGCAATTAAAGTTAATGAAATCAAAATTGCTTTGCATCTCTGTTTGCCAAGATTGTTGTTCTTAGCACCTGCAATGTACCCAGAACTGCCTTATTTTGTAATTTATGTGGAGTATCAGCAATGTATTTGTCTGCTTAAAAATTCTTATTAGCCCTGTCATTCTTTCTAATGGAGGATTTATCTGGGTGTCCTTGCCCCACATTGCTCTAGTTTGTTTGCATGTCATAATATTTTACAACTTCGTACTTGAGTTTTTTCTTAGAATTGAGAGAGAGATTTTAAGAATTTAGCCATAGCAATTTGGAATGCAGAACATAAAATCAAAAGAAAATCTTGTTTATTATTTGTCAATACAACATGAGTTGTTCAAAAAAGGTAGACAGACGAACACAGAGAGGCACTAATAACGGAATTGAAAGGCAGACAGTTTAGAAAATATGTAGTGATAATTTTGCAGTGACATTTGGCACAAAATGACTAGTGAGGGTCCAGATGCGGAATTTCGAAAAAGGCCAGAAACATGCAATAAAGAAATAATAGCTTCAAAGAATGGGAAACAGCTGATATATGATTCCAGGCTAATATTACCAGGGGACCTGTCATATTGCAGTTGGCCCACTCAGAACAGTAAAAGCAGTGGTTTCCTAATATGGGCAAAGCAATAGAGAAGATGGAGACTAACTGCCTACTGTGCCAGACAGACACAAAATAAAGCAGAGCAGGTCAAATACAAATGTCTCATTTCTGCAGCATACTTCTAATTTATTTCAGGTTTGACTTTTATAGGCACAGATGTAACAAAAATCCTTATTAGTTGTCCATGATACTTCCTTATTGTACAGCAGCCTCAAACCAGAGTACCAGCTTTTGTGAAAATATTTGCAAATTTTAGCATATCACAGAGCGTCAGCAATGACAATGGCCTACATTTTAACAGTCATTGAAAGTGCTCGACCTATTCACATCCTGATCAGTCCCAAACAAATGTCAATACTGAACCACTCATTCAAATGTGAAGATGTACTGTTATGAGAACTAATCTGCCTTCACTGGTTGTCGTGACCCGAGGGTCCAAGTATATTTGGGACATCATTGACTACATAAGCAGTGTTAGCAAGTTCTTGAGATATATTACCTCTTCCCAGTATAACAGAAAGGTTAGGAAAAAGAAGCCCTGCTTACCGAGCTGTTAATAGTTTGCATTTGTTCCAGTTTATTTTCAAATGCTACTACTTTAGGTGCAATATCCAATATTTGCTGGGATAACTGATGAACCAACATCATTAAATTCCCCAGTGAAAATAGAATAACTCTATTGACTGGTGTAAGGAAAGAAGATGGCAGCCACGAATGACATGGTGAGGTTCACTAAACAACACACTCTGAACTGCAAAGGAGTGTACAATGACCACAAATGTCAAACCAATAAACCAAGATACTAAACCAAGTTGTGGAATAAACCAACAGCTTTATTACAAAGTTAGTTAAGCGCTTTTGTTCTGTCAATATTTGGACTTCATCAGAACCAACGCAAAAATCAACAACTCTTATTTAAATAATGACCTGGCCTCTTATGTCACTTCCTTTAACACTTCTTAAAGCAACAATACTTATACAACCTAAAATAATTCTGCATAAAAAGTTCACACAACTTTATAAATTCATTATATATAAACATTTGAAGTATAAAATGTAAATTGCTATTTGTCACATACATATTTTACAAAAAATGTTTAAGTTCAAGTACACATGCAATAGAAATATTATCATTTAAACGTGGTTCACTCTCTGCATTTGTGGCTAATTGCCATCGCAATTCATTAACTTCCAATACAATTTTCCAAATCCCACGTCTAGAATTATTATTAGTCATCTCTAATGTAGAAAACTTAAATTCATGTTCCGGAAATGAAAAAGTGCATTTTTATCATCTAATTTTTTAATACTGTAAAGTGTTCATAAATTCTTTAAACACATGCTCAGTTTTTCCACAATAGAAAGCTGGACAGTTCTGACATAATGCAGTATAGATTACTCTGTTTGTAAACAACTAAAATGCATGTTTACCTTGCACAAAGGTGTGTATGGGCACAACAGGACCTTCCTGTATGTAATTACATTGATTACATTGTCCACATTTGTAAGTACCATACTTAATATTCACACTAATACTCTAACTTTGTAAAACTATCCTTGTATTAAAGTTGTTGGTTTATTCCACAACTTGGTTTTGCATCTTGGTTCATTGGTTTGCAGATGTAGGGAGCATGCAAACAGTTGTGGTATATGTAAAAAAGAGACAGAATTATCTGAGCAAAAGATATATGGAAACAGGAATGAAAGTTGGAAAGACTGGCAGGGAAAGTGTACAGAAACAAAAATAAATAGCTGGTAATGAAATCAAGGTCTGACTGAGTTATTATAAAAAGAATGACCTGGAGAACAGAGTTTGATGGGTTAACTTTAGAACATTAGGAAGGGTGGAAGAAGTGGAGGCTCAGTATTACAAAGTCTGCACAGGCCCAGGTAAATGATCTTGTGAATGAGAGTCAAGGTTTAGACTCACAAGTTGAGAGAACATACAGGGTAGGGAACCCCAGAAATAGCCCAGATGTCACGTGCAAGGCATATCATTAGGAAGGTAAATTGTCACCAAAATAAGAGGTGATTTTGAGGCAAGAAGCATAGAAGTGGGGTTTGTTAATATGAACCTCATGAGTAAAAGAGGGGGAGTGACCCAAAAGATAATGGAGATGGAGCCACCATAATGGTAACTGAAGCAGTATGGATTGGTAGGCAGGTTGGTATACCCTACAATTATAAGAATAAAGGGGTCTACATTATATGCGCGAATGCTTAGGTTGCCGAATACAACAAGATAGGCACCTATTCAGTGAATGCACAAGTCATCACAACCTCAAAACACGGAAATACAGATGACCGAATTGTATTGCTTGAATCCGAAAACGAGGTCCTTGTCCTTAGGAAGAACTCAACAACTCAAAAGAACCTTAACTTATTTTATTACTTAAAACAACAAAACAGTTTTTTCACCTGCAACCAGTGGCTATTGTTTGACCAACACCATTCCACCCAGTGCCGAAAATAAAACATACTTACCACTACACCTCTCGCTACATACTATCCACCCAAACAAGCTAAATAAACCACATACATACACTAACCTAAACCCTACTTGTCACCCTACACTAACCCTTACATACATTACTATCTATGCACTTACCTTAACCTGCACTCGAACCCTAAGGTCCGTAACTATCGCACACTTACCTTACGAAGCTACACCGCAGAAGGGCCGACTATTCTGAATTGGGATTTCGAATTTTGTGGTTTCCAGCATTTGGTGTACTCACGGTTCACTTAATAGGTGTTGATCATGCCATATTCGACAACCTAAGCGTTTGCACTTGTGATATAGACCCAGAATAAAGTGGCAGAAGAAGGCTTATTGCTGTCTCATCAAAAACTAAACTATCAGATTTTATGGAGACACAATGTGGGAAAGAAATAAATGGAAGGATTCATTACTCTCTTGGTGGAAGTGGAAGAGGTGCATCATTGGAGATTGGACAAGCTGAAGGAGGACTGTAAACAATGTAGCACTGCAGCACCTTAACTTACTGGTGGGAAAGAAGGTATAAAGCAAATCCCCTTGAAATTGAGAAGAGTCATTGACAGGCTTGAGTCTCCACTGTGTACTTTAATAGGAACACGTAAGGTAGTACAAAGTACCCCTGGAAAAGAAGTCATTTAAAAGAGAGGCAAGAAAATGTGGCAGGAGGAAGTGGTATGTTAGTAGTGGCAGACGTACTTTGGGTTTAAGGGAGTGGTGGTTTCATAATATGAACCAAATGAAGCCGGGGAAGAAGCAATGACCAGATGCTTAGGGGAAATGCAAAATGTGAAACAGAAAGGCAATAGGATAATATGTATATTATCATAATAATGTAAGGAAATTATGAAGAGGATAGATGTGTTAGAGAGAGAATGGGAGTTACGTGAGGCATTTCAATGTTTAGTAGACAGGAAGGTAAGCAGATAATCAGATTTGATAGGATTTTGGTTGATGATGAAACCTTGTATAAAGCTGAGACTATAGACATATGAATAGAGGTGTGACAGGCCATTCCTTAGTAATTATGGTATAAAAGGGAGTGGTGGGGGTGAGAGTTACATTGGTAGAAATGGAACTTAAGTGGAGAGTATGAGATTAGATGTAGCTGGTACTTAATATCATTAAATGGGTGGATGAAAGGAATAAACCAGAAGAGGTATGTGGTAGAAATAGAGGAATGGGATGTAATTAAGTTGGCTTAGATGATGAGATAAGTGGGCACATAGAATGGCAGATTACATAGACAGGATAAGATAAAGGAGTTAGAAATGGAGTTGTCTGGCAGCTGCCATAGAGGGTTAAAGCTGTGACCTGTAATTGTTGTGGAAGAGGGTTTGAATCCCTCAGTCCTCATTTGCCTACTGTGTGACGTTGAGCAAGTCACTTAACCAGATGTTGCTTGCAAGTCACCCTGAAAAAGGATTGCGTCCTGTGGGCCCACCTGGATAACAAATGAGTATTATTATTATTATTATTATTATTATTATTACTATTAAGGCAGGAGCATATAGAGATAATTGATGAGTAGGAGGAGGAAGAATTAATGGAGGAGAAGATGGTCAAAGTGGAGAGGATAAGAGAGATGCAGGAAGAAATGAAGGAGCTAGAGAAGAAGCAGATCCAGGTAGAAGTGGAAAAGTAAATTGATGCAAAGCTATTAGTATATAAATTTAAGGACTCATCGAAGGAGTGGGTGTCTAGAACAGAGGTAAAGGAATTTAGTAGGGTTACTCAGAATAAGGAGATAAAGGAGAGATTCAGTAAATTCTAATAAATTCTATACAAAATGAGAGGTATGGAATGTGAAGGATAAGATCTGAAGGAGGAAATCAGGAAAAGGATGCACAACATGATTAGCACAGGAGGTTGCAGTGGTAAGTATATATATATATATATATATATATATATATATATATATATATATATATATATATATAAACAATGTTAAGCAGATTTTCTATATGAATTCCTATTTAGCAATTAAATAGTATGGGTGTATTTAGGAGAATGTATGCTAAATCTGTTTAACAAGTTATAGGATGAGGGGTGAAGCTAGAGTTAATTTGGCAGGCAGAGATGTTAGTGTTATACAATGGGATAGGGGAAAAGGACTCAGCAAATTCTAGGCAATAATCTTTATGGAGCAATGCTGCCATAATAATGGCCAGAGTGGATATGGCCAGATTAGATATTCCCTTATCAAAAGTTGTTGGTGACTCTCAAGTGAGTTTCATGAAAGATAGCTCATTTATAGATTACTGGAGGCTATTTAATTTTGCATTGTGATAGGGAGGAGACAGAGGGAGCAGCGGTGATGTTTCTGGATATACAGAAGGATACTGAATTGGAATTGGAAATCTAGGAATTTATTTTGAAAACTCTTGCGCAGGTTCTGAGGACAGATTGGGCTGTGCAGAATATAAGAACTCTGATCTACTTTATAACATCAATATACCAAAATTGCAAATTCCATAATACCTAGATGAGAATACAGAAGAATGGTAACACAGGAAGTTAAAAATACTGGCTCTTAGAACACTGAAATGAACTTAATGGGTGTTTTTATGTTTTTGCTTGGGGCAAGCCCCCCTGCAGACCCCATACCCTCTGCAAATTAAATATACTCCAAGGTTGCACTACATCTAGGAAAATGTATGTAGAGGATCACACATTCTTATTCAGTAAACATTACCAGTAGTGCCTGGAGCATCATACATAATGTCCACCGTGTTGAATAGGTACATATTACAAATCGTTAAAGTTATAGACCTATAGTTACAATGACTTGGTAGTAATTCTTCACCTAGTTTTCCCATTATGTTCATTTTGGTGTTCTAAAAGACAGTATTTTGAATTTTCAGTGTTATCGTTCTTCGACATTCTCATCTGGGTATTATAGGAATTTGAGATTTTGGTATTTTGATATTATGAAGTAGATCCCAGAACTCTCTATACAGACTAGGAGTATAGTGTGGAAAAGAAAGCGGGCAGGAAAAAAGCCAGGAGGAAAATGGTATGAGAAGACAGAAGAGAGAAAGGAAAGATGGGGTGAATATATAAATATTTGAAGGAGGAGGTAGACAAATCATTGATTTTGCTAAACCGAAGGAAAGTTGTCTTAAAAAAAGTGAAATATGGGAAAGTGATGAGTAATGAGTGAGGTTAGGGGAAATTGAAGGTCTTAGGCCTCATGCGAGAACAGCATGAGGGAGTTGTTAGAATGAGGGTATTCTTAGTGAATTCACTATAGCACATTCAGATAGTATAACAGGCCTGAAAATCGAGTCAGACTTGTGTTTACAGGTATGCATTCAGTTTCAGAGAACTACAGAATGTTCCTTTTTTAAGGGAAAGATACAGTCTTGCCAGCTAAGCATAAGATATACAAAAATAAGGTTTACAGATGTTCCTTTCTCAAGGGAAATATGTATATAGCAATGGAATGCTAGAGAGAGGCACATGCAAAACAAGGCTTGGAAAACAAGGCAACCAAGGCTAAAGAGGCATGAAAAGCATTACAAGATTTGGTATTATTAGGAAATACAGCAGATACAGTTAGTGAAGTCAGTTCGGACTGACGTACAGAAAAGATTTAATATTCAGCATTCCAGAAAGTAAGTTAGCCTTTGGACTGCAGATCAGGTACTCAAGCTGGAGTACAGAAGTCAGGTTAAATATTCATACTAAAACACTGCTTCAGCTGATATTATTCAGAAAAATCAGAATACACCTGCAGAAACTTTGGATATATTCATCAACACTGTTACTGGTAACCAGCATTCCAGCATTTCTACAGACTGTTTATCAGCACTGTTAATGAAGACAGCATTTAGATATTGTGAACATTTAATAAAGCTTTATTAACTGAACTACAGTGTTTGCAGAATTCATTCTGGAAAGTGCAAAAGACTTGCCCTGGGATTCATGAAGCTCGGTGGAAGGCCGGCGTAAGGCTTGCACCAGCCATGCAGCGTATATATAGAGTAATCGCGCCATATGCATATTAATGAAGGTGCGCAGCTGCCACAGCCACTTGCATAGGAAATGTGCGCGAGTGCAAAGGGTGTATTGAAGTTGCGCAGGGAGGCGTGTCAATGTCGGCTGTCAAGGAGCAACCTAAACTGCTGACTATTATATTCCACCAGCAATAGTAATTGTACCTATCAGTGTCCGTGGATACTGAAACGTATGCAAAGCATAGTCCCTGCGAACAGAAAATGAAGAATCAAACACAAATGCATGGTAGGGAATAATGGGTCCCTACCCATGAACAAATGACATGAAAACCATGTGCCTGTAGTCCAACGTAGTGTTGATAGCTATACCATGTGGAAGTGAAACGTATCATATGTTAGCTCGCCACTAGTAGGCACGTCCAGTCCAACGGAGAGGGTCACCAGCCGACCCATAATGTGAGGGAGGGAACATAGCTGTGCAGATGTGTCCATAACAAAATACACAAGGAGAAATGTAGATATATGTAGTGACCGTATGTCTGAATCATATCCCACAAGTCTTGTAATAGTCACATACAAAAGGTATGTCCGTATTTCACATACCAAATGTGATAGGAAATAGCATACGCATGTAAACGAAACAGAAGGAGCATATAAACAGCCATAACAATACGGACACATGTAGGCCGAAAGGAACAGTATGATCCATACCGTCGACCAAGATTACCACCTGTCCTACTTTGCAAGCGACAGTCCCTCTGTGGGCAGATCTGTCCTGACACAAACATGTAAAACTGGCAAATATCCAGAGAATATAGGACATAATTCTTCTGTAGACGTCATGCAATAGTTGCATTAAACATATTTCATTGGACGTATATTACATAAATGTCATAACAAACAGAATAAGATAGCGAAATGCTACAAGAATAAGCTTAGATATAGGCAAGAATTGTAAGTTCTATCTGCCGAACTGACCATGGGTATGTGTCGGCCTGTAAAATATGCTGTGTTCACCGCAAATGTCACAGTAGGGTTGCCACCTTTTCAAATGGCCAAAGTGGGACATGTTTGGTACAGACATCAGATTTTACAGGCCAACACATACCCACAGCAAGTACAAAGGACAGAACGTAACTGTTTTGCCTACAGAAAAGCATATTCTTGAAGCATTTTAGTTGCTTATTCTGTTTCTCATAACGTTCAGGTATTTCAGATACAGAATAACTGTTTAATGCAACTATCACATAAAATATAAGAAATAATGTTGTCCTAAAATCTCAGGACATTTGCCATGTTTACAATTACATGTCAGGACACAACTGTCCAAAGAGGGACTGTCCCTTGCAAAGTGGGACAGGTGGCAAAACCTATGTCGCACTGTGGCCAATTGAAAAGGTGGAAACACAACCGTCAACTGTGGGGAGGCATTGTCCACAACAGTCGGACATGTGTAAGGAATAGCTTGGACATAGGAAAAGGTGCCATCCTACCAATGAGTACAACAGGCTGGCAAAATCCGGAAGGCAGCTGTATAATCCGAACGTGTATGTGACACAGTCGAATGGGTAGTACCCGGATA
Organism: Protopterus annectens; assembly: GCF_019279795.1. Lineage (NCBI taxonomy): Eukaryota > Metazoa > Chordata > Ceratodontiformes > Protopteridae > Protopterus > Protopterus annectens. The sequence continues at coordinate 1,443,337,549 of NC_056746.1, read as the reverse complement.
CACCAACCAAGTAATGAAAGTGAAGTATGGGCGTGTACCTATGTGCGTGAGGTATAGCATGTGGAAAGCAAACATGGCAGGGTAGTCCACACAACCATAAAGGTACCCGACACATCTAGGGTAGTCAATGTGTAACTCTGGCCGTGTCATGGGCCAACAACCAAAGTAGTGCTCTATGGGGTGTGAGGAATCCACGTGTGAGGGGTGGGTGTTTAATGGTAAATTCCTCAAAGGTGATACTGTGTCATATGCAGAAAAGGTGAACCGGAGGTGTACGAGGGGGCAGCAGGTGAAGTGGAAAGAAACACAACCACATGTAGAAACAGCTGCAAGACAAGCAGGCAGGCTATAGTGTAGAACACAATCCCACAAACATATGAATATGGAAATATGCGAGACAAATATATAGATACGGCACCGTCACATACCCACAGATGGGTCTTGATGGAACTGGCCATAACAAACGCAACACACCTGGATGCATAATAGCCTACCCAGCATACCCTCCACAACACACAACCTGCCACCATACCAGAACGTCCACCAAATCCAGCCGTACTTGATCCACTGGTTTGTTGCAGAAACAGCTACACACAGTGACCCTTATGCATATGTAGTAGGTATTGTCAACCTAGGCAGTGTCAGGATTGCAAACCATGTATCCCCTGCATGTAAAACCCCCTGCACATTTTCGTGAAGCCACAAAAATCTTCGTTATCTAACTTGTTTTGGTCTAGTCCAATTTTTGGGATATCCCTCATGGGATGACCAACTTGTGTAAATAGTAGAATGGGTATGACGACATGATGTCCAATCCAGTAGATATCTGGACACAAGTCAGAATGTGCAGTGGAGGTCCATGACATTGTCCAGCACTAAGTGGGCATGAATAACCTACCACCCAGGATAAAATACCTTCCTGTGGCGCACGTGTCCAGACACGAATAGGAGGGAGAATATAATGCACACATTTGCAAAGTGGAAAACGGCATGAGGGTGAGGAAGACACTGATGTAAACAGGTCAACCCTGATCAAGTGTGAGGGACACTGACTGTGCGCAGTCGTGACTGACCATACCTGTCAAACTGTGTGAGCAAGATATCTGGACAGAGCCATGAATATAAGTGAGACAAAGGTCCAAAAAACAGGGACAATCTGTAAAGACAGCTCTTAGAAACACAGACATTTGATAGAATAACAGTTTGCACATTGGCATTAATGTCTGGAGTATGAAGTCTGAAACCCAATTGTCTGTCAGCACGTTTGACTGCAGTCTTTAATGCTGAGCTACTGCTGTGCCAGAACACAACAGCGTATTACAGAGGTCTGTGCCATACCACTCAACTGTCTGGATATTCGCAGAATGACTAGGGTCATCACCTGTCCCACTTTGCGAGTAACAGTCCCTCTGTAGGCAGTTGTGTCCTGTGAAAAAATCAAGACATAGCAAATGAGTTTAGGACAAAGTTATTTCCTAATTTACTTTAATAGTCGCATAAAACAGTTATTTTATATATGAATCCTCTATATGTTATGTGAAGTAGCATAAGCTATTATATGTACAAAAAAGGTTAAAGTTCTGTACTATGCACGGCTGTAGGTATGTTTTGTCCTGGAAAATCTGACATCTCTGCAGAACATGTCCCACTTTGGGCAGTTGAAAAGGTGGCAACCCTAAGAATGACCACAGGTTCGCCCCATAGTGTTGGTGTGTGCCTCCGACAATCTGCACCAGTGTGGTAAATAGCTGAGGATTGACATCACTAAATAATGAGAAATATCCTGAGTATAAGACTCCACAACCTGCAGAAAAGTCATGCTAATGCAAATCCTAGCATTCTATCAATGTTCTAAGCTTGTAAGAGCAATTGTTAAAATGTGTCCCTAATTGTCCCCCCATCATGTAGGTTTTGCGCAGGTTTGGTGCTCTAATAGGTTGAGAGGTATGGTCCGTACATATTTAGAGGAACAGCCCTTCACACTTGTGTAATGTACAACTGCATACCTGTAGTCACTTCATGTCCAAAATAATAATCCCCGTAAGACTGTATACAGGTAATAGTCAAATGTGAATGGGAACACCCCTCACCGTGGAGTATGGACTGTAACAACCCCACCCATAATATGTAATGCCAACAGAATAAGCTGCTGACAGGTGCCCAAACACCTGTGTCTATAAACACATGTAAAACTTCAAAATAGGGAGATAATCCCTGTCCATATGCTTCATCTGACATTTGAACTCAGCCAGGGAAGTTCTGTTCACCAGGTGGACAAGCCTAAACCCAGATCACTACATGAACACCCTGACAATCAGACCTGTATGTGGCTGGACTATATGCCTTGGTGTTCTGCATATCCTCAGAGTGATTAACAATGCAGCCGGAGTCCACAGCAGTAGGCAATAGGGAATGTGTAATATGTAGTACCACCTTTTTCCCAGCAAGAGAATGGATGCCTGTGTTGTAGGTGAAGCGGAGAGGGGTATGTTGATGTAGCTAAGTACTATGGGCATGCATATCAATGAGGGAGAACACCAATAGAATAGTGGTTCCAGCATCCGGCCAATGTGAATGCAGTCCTGGTTGACCTACGACTACTGCACAAATAACTTGAAAGTGTAATGAATGCATTCGTGCTGTACACACATTTAAATATGTAAAGGTGAATGTGTGTTTCGCAGCAGTCCGTAAACCGGAATACAGATATGTAACTGTTATGGTCAGAATTATGAAAGTTCACGTAAGCACAATTATCTATGAAACATATGTAACCCACAATAAGGATATGCAAGTGCGCCTGCGCTTGTGTAATCCGCTCACAGAATAGAAAATGAATGGTGTTTTCCCCACGTTCTATGTACATGGTTCATACCTGTTAACCCCGTAAAGTAAGAAACCGGACAAAGCCATGACAACAACTGGTACAAATAGGGACAATCCCCAGATATTGCCCTAATAAACATAGAAAGTGGATAGAATAACAGGTGTGTCACTAGCATGGATTCTCTGAAGGGTATGAAGTCGTAACCTGAAATGTTTGTCATTATTTACCAACGTCAGTCTTTAATGATATGCCACTAACTTGCCAGATAGACACAAGGTTATGAAAAATGGACCAAAGATAAGAGGCAAACAGCTGTACATGCAGCGAAATCTGTACAGTTGAAAGGTATTATATGGAGATATATATACACATATATCCACAGACATAATCCAAAGCAAATTATGAGATGAGGAATGTACAGACATATGTATATATGTATATATATATATATATATATATATATATATATATATATATATATATATATATATATCTATACACACATGATACATGAATAGATATATACATAACAAACATATGTCCCTGTACATATAACACATGTACATAAATAGGTCACGGTATAGCTATTATGGATAGACAGACAGACATGCATGAAACGAGAATACACCGATGCTTTCCAAACCATTGCCCGGAAAGTACCAGTGTGACAGGGCCTGCAAGTTCTACACGGTAAACATGAATATAGGTGTCCTTTGCAGGACCCCAAAAATTGATCCTGTACATGGCGCGAACCATCATTGATGCAAAAGAAGTCACACCTGCAACTACGATATAGGTGTACATGCAACAGTAGCAGGTGCAAGGGTAATAACACATGGGTCGATAGAATGTATGACGTATGACCTGATATCCGCAGAGTGGGGAGTGCTCGGAAGTGTCCTCACACTTTATTATCACTCACATTAAACATGTCTAATGGGTACTGTGGAGGGGTGTCAGGTATGGGAATCATGGGTATGCAGAAATGGGCCAAGGTGTTGGTTGGCACAGATCTATTAGGTATGTCCCATGGGAGTGATCAATATACCTATGTGGGTATAGCACACGCCTATATTCTCCAGAAGGTGCAACCCATCTACTGGATATTGTGTAAATGACTGGGGGAAGACGTAGGGTCCTATATCAGTGTTATGTAGGCAATTATCATGGATGGACATGCGTACGACCAAGATGGTAACCATACCTGCCAAAATGTCAGAATAAGACAACTGGACTAAGGCATAGTACACGACAGACAAATAGGGACTATATTAAATATACCCCAGACAAAGTCAGAACATTGATAGAATAATTGCATAGTCAGGAATACGAATGTTATGAGAGTTAGTAATCATGAAATAGAAATGTCAGTCATGATTACCTAACCGCACAGTCCGTCATGCCTTGCCAGCAATCTACCAGAAAGGCACATTATCATGACAAATGTAACAGAATCATAGGTCAAACCCCAGGGCGTATACCCATAATGTGTACAGGTGAGAGGTATGAAGGTAACCCGTCCTAATTAAATGTACAGAACTAGTGATACTAGGTGGACAGGTGAGAAGAAAGACGTCAGGACAAATGACAAAACATGTACAAGTCAAAAGCATGTATTTCCACAAATATGAATGACAAAGTATGGCCTGTGAAAGTCAATGTGTATGGTTAATAGACTCAAAAGACATGTGTCCCTCAGGGTGTCATGCAGTGTCACCGATACAGTGTCCAGTCCCCCATACTCGTATGTCAGCTCTGCCACTGACGGAAAGCGCAAATACCGGCGTACACATAAGGTACATGATAGAATAATTAGTGTGGATAAGCACCTGTTGACCTGTGTGAGGAATATAACCCTGTGGGTGGGTGTGTCCTGCAATAGGAATTTAATGGCAACTGGCCTGTGATGGCGCCATGTATTGTGTGTATTGGTGTAAGAAAATTGATTTCCAGTATCAGAAACATACCTCGCAACTGTACGAATGTGCAGATGTATGCCTCATATGTATGGTGTGTTCCTCTTACAATCTGTACCTGTCTGCCAAATACCAGAGAACTGACATCATTAAATAATGATAAACATATGAGTTTAACACCCCAAATCCCTCAGAAAGGTCATACTAATGCAAAACCTATAATACTGTCAACTATCTACGTTTGTAAGAGCATTATGTAGAATCTACCCCTATTTGTCCCCCCATCATCTAAGGCTTAGTACAGATGTTTTGCACTAGGAGGTTGATAGGTATGATCATAAACAGATATATGTCTGAGGAAACAGCATTATTGACCACAAGATAACTCAGAAGGTATGAAAAGCGCTGCAGTAGGAAGTTCAGTATTGGCCACAGGTATGTGCTGACATGTCAAATGACACAGCAGTCTACATGAAGTACCTATAGGGCATCACCTTTACCAGTGATGACAGTGGGACATACCCACAGCCATGCATACACCACAAATAGACATAGCACACAGCAAATGCTAGGCCATGATACACGAAGCCTCTGGCGTGTATGGATTGAGTGAGAGTACAGCAAGGAAAGATGACTGCCAGGCTATTCAGCAAACACCCGTGAGGGGCGCAAGACCGCCTCAGAATACGAACATTGCATGGACAATGTTGGGATTTGCAACATACCCCATTTGTATGTGTAAGCTATGCAAATGATGTAATTATGCGATACATGAAACAGTGAGCTGTCCATGCAAAAGCAGAGTTATGTGCAGAAATGTACCCGGATGTTATGCGACTAATGGTTTACACATTGCTAAACGGAGCAATGACAGCTGCAAATACAGTATGAATACAGTCGAAAGAAGCATGCCAATGTCCAAGTCCAAGTCCAAGGCCAGTGGCGGCTTTGTCCATTGGATATCGATAAATCAGTAGTTGTCCTCCCCTGATCCCTGGTGTGGAAGCGTAGCGCAGCGCCACGAGAACGCGCTGCACTTCAAAAGAAGACATATGGATAATATACATACAAAATGTAGGTTTAGTTAGATGTTAGTACGCCATGCAGATGAATGGCAAGCTGGGACAACATGGCTACTGTGTACTGGTACTTGTATGTGGAAGCGCTCTGTCAGAGATGTAACGAAGCATTTGTCGGCAATGTGAGGCAAGTGAGGCTAAGGATAGTGAATCACAACATGTCATGCCATATGGGC
>NC_056746.1:1443177238-1443314543 GCF_019279795.1 Protopterus annectens | reverse complement strand
CTGTACTATACATTACACATGTTTTACATGGTATCCCATAATTCAACCATTACTTGCACAGAGGTTCCACCTTAGACATGTCATTGATGTTATATGCCCATACACATGTGTACTGTTATAGTATATCTACATTTACTATCCCCTGCTATGGCACGTACTTATTGGACATACCCTGCCACTGACAGCAGGTCGTAGGACATTGTTCTGTTTAACGCCGTCATTTTGCATCCCTTGTGGTGTCTGTGCTGTTTACCATGTGGCCCACTGCTGGACGCACATCTTCTACAAGCATTAGTACGATCAGCGAGATATCACTACATAAATACCATTCCCCACTTTATGCATGGCAGACACTGTTAATTACTGCAAACCAAGCTATGCATACACTGACATTACGTAATACAGAACATACTATATATGCAGTTAGTATTATACATACCTTGATATCGTTCTGGTGTTTCGTCTCTATCTCACTCCTCTGTATCACTCTTTCAACTGTTATACAGTATGAGCATACAGTTTGCATATCTGGCAAGTCATCCTTATATACGTCTATACTTGCAACATGTGGTTTACTGCCGCCAGTTGGTTGTCCGGTGTGACTAATTACGTGCACTTCAGCTGTGCAGCTACTCCATTCACCAATTACGTGGCAGCAGTGGGGTATAATGGAATTCTCCACCTGGGCGTTGGCCATTTGCCCTGCCTTCGGGGAGACTGCCTGCATTGTGTTTTGTTGTGTGTAATTGCATCTGCTTTGTGTAGAGCCAAGTCTATTTTGGGGTCATGTCCCCCGTGGATTGTGTGTGATTCTACCTGTGACTGTACCTGACATCCCACCCGTCTGATAAAAGACTATTGCAAACACCTGTAACATCACCATTTGTTCAGTTATACGATGGATACAATTTTGCATGGCGCCTTTAAATGTCTCTCACAAGGTATGTCAACGGTTCAGCAGATGTAATTGACTAACTAAATAAAGTACTAAAAAGACCAAATAACTGAAAAACGACCAAAGAAAAATCAGTGAGTAACAGCTCTACTTTCGTAAAATTTAATAAACACAATCCAACTTCTCTAGCGCCTTGGCCACAGCCTTTACAGAGTAAAAAGTGTTAACTAATAAAAAACAGTATATCTAGAAAACATATTAATTGATACAATTAAACAATTAATCAATTGTTACAGATCAATTTAAAACATTTAAAGCTACAATAATCAAATAAAACTTTGCCAATTACATTCCTTGTTCAATCCATGTGGAAACAAAGTATTGTATTTCATAATCAAAACTGATTCTTTTTGTCTCAATACATTTTTTTGAAATCCTACATTATTAAATTGCAATGGTACATGTTCTAATATAGAAACTTTCATACATTCCATATTGCCATGATGTTCATTATTAAAGTGTTCTGCAATAGGACTATTCATTTTCTTATTCCTAACATCCCTGACATGTTCTTTTATTCTGTCAGATAAAGCTCTCTTGGTTTCACCAATATAGTATTTTTTACATGAGCAAAAAATAATATAAATTATTCCTGTACTAGAGCATGAATATTTAGCTCTAGTAGTAAATTTTGTACCATTAATTTTTGTTACTTCAGTAGTTATGTATTTGCAGATTGAACAATTGCCACAAGGGAAAGTTCCTATCATATTAATATTAGTCAACATATTCCTTCTTGGTTCCTTATATACACTGTGTACCAAAAATCTTGAATATTTTTACCTCTCTTATAAGATATAACCAGGTCCACATCCTTCAGTGAACCAATTTCTTTTTTTATGAAGTCCCAATATTTTTTTTATTATACCATTGATAGTATGGGAAAAATTAGTGTATTTGGTTACAAAAAATAATTTTTCCTTATCCAATTGATTTTTATTATAATTAATGTTCCTATGTCTATCTACAGAATTATTTATTATACTTTTTTTGTCAAATATTTCATTAAAACTATTCATAACATCTGACTTATTATATCCCCTACCAATAAACATAGAAGCTGCTTTAGAAGCTTCTTCAAAAGCTAATTTACTATCCGTACTTAATCGTTTGATTCTAATAAATTCACCATATGGAATAGCTGTTAAGGTATGAGCAAGGTGACAACTACTGCCACACATTTTCCAATTAATCTGATCAAATTTTCTATGTATATTGGTTTGTATTTTATTACAATTAACCCCTGTAAGGGCAATGTCCAAAAAGTTAAGTTGTAATCCTGTTTGCACATCATCAAATTTAATGCCTAAATTATTATTATTTAATTCATGAATAAAATGAGTAGACAAATCATAACCACCATAACAAATAAAAATTAAATCATCAATAAATCTATAATATTTTATTACATGTTTTCTAAAAAATTGATGTCTATACACATATTTATTTTCAAAAAAGCCCATGAATAAATTTGCATAAGCAGGGGCAAAAGCAGCCCTCATTGCTGTTCCCATCATTTGCTTATATAAGACACCATTAAATTCAAAGATATTATGAGTTAAACAAAATTCAACAAGTTCTAATATATAATGTGTTTTTGGACTATCACCCATAAAAAACAATATTGCTTCCAAGCCAAAATTATGAGAAATATTTGTATAAAGACTCACCACATCTATAGTAATAAAATACATGCCTTCTACCCAACAAATATATTTAATCTTATGAAGAAAATCAAACGAATCTTTGATATATGAGGGTAGTGTAATAACTTCTTTTAGCAAATACTCATGTAACAGACTACACAAATTATAAGTGGAAAACCCATATGCAGATACAATAGGACGACCAGGTGGTCGTTCTAAACTCTTGTGTATCTTAGGTAGACAAAAAAATTTTGCTACCTTACTGTCCTTAATAATGATTTTATGGTCAACATCAGACTTATTAACGTAATGCAATCTAATGCCTTTATTTAATAAGGCTTTAAATTCCTGTTCCGCTTCCATAAAAAAAGGAACATCTACCCTAAGATAAACTTCAGCATTATCAAGATGTTTCATGCACATATCAAGATAGTCATCTGAATTTAAAACAACTAGTTTACCCCCCTTATCGGAAGGTTTAAAAACAATGTCATTATTTCTACTTAGTAGCTGTAATTTATTCCTTTGATCTTTCGTTAAATTAAAGCATTGATTTTTACTTAAAAATTCTTCAAGTTCCTTATCTAGTATAATATTGAGCATATTGTCAAACTTTTGGATGTTAGCATTCTTACAAGGAGGTAAAAATAAACTAGTGCTTTTAAGATTGCTGGTATCTAACCAGCTGTAGGCATTAGTCTCACCTTCATCCTCTGAAATACAAGAATAATATGTTTCATCACTGTCAATATCACTAATTGAAAGTGTCTCACTATTAATGTCACCACATTTATTAAACGACTCACCATTTTTTCTAAAAAAGTATTCCTTTAAATTCATTTTGCAACATAAGTTGAACAATTCAATTTTTAACTCATGTCTCCGAGGGAGACAAGTTGGAACAAACTTAAGTCCTTTCATCAGAACAGATTGCTCTACGCTATCAAAGTTATAATTTGACAAATTAACCACATAATCGGCAATTAAAGTCCCTGTAGTCAAATTATGTCCATCTACCTTTTTTGTAATGTCCATCGTCCGAGTCTCTTTGGCGTTCTGAACTCTGCCATCCCCTTTTCCTGGAATTGGTGTGTTGTCCATTAAATTCCGAATATGTTCTCCGAAATGTTTCCGAATTTGCAGCCCTCGGTAGATCCGGGAAGTTTTCCAAATCTCTCTCGTCTTCCTCCACTGACGATGCTCCACTTTCACCTGATAGGAAGTTCTTATTTTTATACTGTTCAGAAACCGGATTTCCTTTCTGAAAGGTAACATTCTTTCTCCTGCTTCTTTGATTAGTAAAAAATGAAAACGCCCTCTTGTGGTCATAATCACGAATGTCTCTGGTTAATTTTTCTTTGACTAACTAGATGTTTGGGCTGTGGTTATGGTCTGTATTGCTATTGTTTACAGTGTGGGGGATGTAGGCGGGTGTACATAGCATATACAGTTTTGTGGGGCTTGCATTTCTACGTAGTCCATATATATATGTGTGTGGACCCCTTCCCTAATTACAGTGCTATCACTTAATAGACTTCTATTATGGGAATTTACTATGGGCAGTTGTTAATTGGTTTCTATATGGTATGCAGGTGTGGTTGATACTTCCATACCTCCGGATGTACGGCGATATGTGCAGGGATATTTGTAAATGAACGCTATCCTGTGTATGTCTTCCCCAGATATTTGCAGTCATTGCAGTGGTGTTGGTGTCAGACCCTCTGTCACATGGCTTGCCACCTTTTCATATGGCCATAGTTGGACACTTGCGGGTCACACAGTGGTGTTTACAGGCTGACATATGGCCACGGTCAGTACACAGAATAGCACATACTTTTATCCTCATTACATACCTATTGTTCTTGGCCCTTCACTACTTATCGGTTTGCATGTAACATACATACAGACATGAGTATTTCCTGCAACTATTGCATATTATGTGGGGCATACTAATGTCCTACACTCATGGACAGTTGCCCTTTCTAATGTTTCATGTCAGGACACACCTGCCCGGGGGGGCTGTCCCTCCCAATGTGGGACAGGTGTTTACCGCATGCCTACGGATAGCTATACCCACACCTACCGTAATCATCTACCTCCGAGTTGCCATATACAGACACACTATGCGGGCACACACACACTTTAGTCACACGGGAACACACATGGCACCCTCATCACACACATACACAGGTTACATCACTCACAACCACAATTGTATACGGTACCTACGTGGACCGCCGACAGCGGTGACTACATGTCCTTACTATCGTCCTATTGCTTGTGGTTCTAGTGTTCCAGTACTGTGTTCTTTCTGTCTTTCATCCTCCTGGTTACGCACGTGTGACACATTCCATAGTTGGCGGTATCCTGTTTATTTGTACCTCAAAGGTGTTTAGAATGTCGTCGACCTATCTATATATTTGCAGATGCCAGTGACCCCTTGTATATCGACATATATCACACTATCGCCCTTTCTATCTGTATTATATATGTGTGTGTATATATATATATATATATATATATATATATATATATATATATATATGTATATATATATATATATATATATATATATATATATACACACATACATATCTCGGACAGGGATGGTGACAGGCATGCTACGCCTTTCATTGTGTGTTTGTCAGTGTGTATACTGGGTTTCCTAGACTCCGCATGTTTGTGTCTGTACCTGTCACATTACACACCTGCCATAGGCTAAGATTACCTCCCATCCCACTTTGCGAGGGACAATCCCTCTTTGTGCAGTTGTGTCCTGCAAAATGTTTGTGAACATAGCAAATGTCCTGCGACTTTGGGACAAACATATTCCCTATAGTTTATGTCATAGTTGCATGACACATTTATTCTGTATCTGACCCACCTACATGTTACAGGACATGGAACATGTACCTGCGACTATTACTAGACTATAAGCTTTTTATCTATGCAAAAAACTGTCATTCTGGTTTTCGTCCTGGCTGGGTGTGTGTCATCCTGCTGACATCTGGCGTATGTCCCACATTGGTCATTTGAACTGTGGCAACCCTACCGTACGTACATCTTGCCTAGCAATAGTGTTAGTTGATTGTGTACATGACTGCCTGTTCCACTCTTGGCAGTCGTCATTTTACCCTTCAGAGCAGGCGCTATTTGTTCAGGGGTGACTAATGCTGGTGTCACCTGTTCTGTACATCATTGACCGTGATCTGCGCAGTGGTCGGTGACACTTATCCCTGTTTCACGCATATCTGTATAGTCGTATTTCAACATCGCTTACCAGCTGTGGGCAACACTTATTCCCACTAACATGTGCTACACATATTCTGATGACCTGCATTTGGACTGCATTACCCGTGACGTTGGGATTATGTTACATCCCTTGTGGGACGTGGGACCAGGAACATGCACGACAGTCACTGCATGTACCACTTGGACATCTGGGGGTTGTACACGAATTATGTCAATTTGTATGTGCAGTACACTACAGCAGTTACTCCACACTACACTCACATGGATGACTCCATTAGTTTACAACTTGATGGGTCCAGTTAATGGTATGTCCATGTGATGTTTACTGGCTGTACTCCAGCACTGGGTCTGTATATCACAATTAGGTACACCCGATAATTTGCTACACCTTCATACAACCGTGGATGCTGCATGCCGGGGTGACTACTGCCTGTCATGGGTACATCCCCTGCCTTGACACTACATCCATGATTACATTTTTTGGAGCCCCTCAGTAACACGGCGGGTAATCCGTGATGACTGTGTGTAGGACAGTGCTTACACACATGTGCTCCTGCAATTGCCTCTGCTCCAGTACGTGACAGTTGCTTACTCGATGTTGTGGCGACGGGTGTCACTGTTTGCCCCGTTTGGTGTTTTGCCTCTGACAATTGGGCGTGTACCTACCGATGTACCTGGGAACCTATACACACAACACCGACAGATGCTGATGGGCACATCTACTGTTCAGGTGTTGACAGTTCCGTGTTCCCATGGCTGTTGCGTGTACAATGTTTGAGGGCTGCCTATGTAGGATTCCACAGTGGGCCACCTATACATCACAATTTACAGGTAGTTATGTTTGTGTGCCATCCATGTTACTGTGTGCAGATGGGGAGGGGTGTCAGTCCGTGGGAGCCTACACTGTCAAGGTATGTGCTATACGTTCCCTCTTTGCCAAGGCATAGGCATATTGGGCATGCCTCCGTCTGCCTACTGGGGCTGGCACAGTGTGTCCGTGGTCTGGATCCCTCTGTGCCTGTGTTGGTCTTGGCACTTGTGGTGGGCTGTGAGGCCCTCCACCATTATGACCCTGCTGCAGCTGTTTCCGCAGGATCATATTATGTAGCATGGCACATACTATGAAGACATGGGCACACGTGCCTGGAGAGTACTGCAAGGCTCCACCAGATGTGTCCAAGCACCAGAACCATGATTTCAGCATCCCGAACACACGCTCTATGATGATTCTGGTTTGTGAGTGTGCCTCATTATGGCGTTCTTGCATTGGTGTGTGTGCATTTCTGATGGGGGTCATCATCCATGGCTCCAGTGCATAGCCAGCATCCCCAACAAGGTGACCTTGTGGGATGTCCCCCCTGAGAAATACCTGATACAGCTGTGAGGCATACCAGATATGGGAGTCGTGGTAGCTTCCAGGGCTGCCAGCACACACATCCATGATAATGCCCTGGGCATTGCACATGACCTGGCAGTTGATGGAATGGAATCCCTTGCGGTTTATGTAGCGCCTACCATATTCACTGGGTGGTGACTTAATTTGTATGTGCATGCAGTCTATCTCACCCAGTACCTCCGGGTAGTTTGCCACATGGTGGAAGTGACGCATATTGCTGGCCAGCTCCTTCTGAGTTCGGGGGAAGTGTATATGCTCATTGGCATGTGGTAACATGGCATCCAGGAACTGGTGTAGTACCCTGGATGCCGATGCCTGTGAGATCCCCATTATATCTCCAGTTGGCCTTTGAAAGGTACCTGTGGCTAGTATTCGTAAGCTTACACATACCTTCGTGTCCACTGGGATGAGTTCTCCTCTGTTGTTTCTGGTTCTCAGGCGTGGCTGGCACAGCTCTACTATTTGCTGTAAGATGTCCCTGTCCACCCTGTAATGCTCTACTATCTCCAGATCATGTAGCACCTGGTAGGTTACCCTTTGTCTGAACACTATTCTCCTCCTCCGAGGCCTACGGTGGTTGTCGGCATCATCCTCCACAACACCGTCGGTCTGTAACACATGCTGATGAATCACAGCTATGGCAGCTCCCAACATGTACATTTTAAAAGTTCCCCCGTCTGTTTACACCTATGGTGCGGTGTTTGGGAATACACAGGTGTGTGTTGGGTGCTTTCACACTTTATACTGTTCTGCTGTGAACACTGATGATGTCATAGGGTCTGTATGTACGATCATGGCTACAGGGTATCTACTGTGTTTTATTTACAAAACCGCTATTGTGCTGCCTTTGGTGTTGCATTACAGTTGGATGCCGTGAATTACCTCCTGCCTTTCCGTTTACATTTGTGCACGTTACACCTACCATTTGCTGGCATGCATCCAGCTGCCTGCTTTCATTTGTACTTTCCTAGACCTGGCTTATCTTGCGTAATGTGTACTATTGCCGATCTACTGTGGGTTTGCTTTGCTCTGCTATGACAGTTCTCCTGTCTTTGCATTCCAGGTCCTCCACAACTTTCTTTGCAATCCTATGACTCCCCTATCCTGTTTTGCAGGTTTCTGCATGCAGGTTTGTCTACTGCCGTTGATTGGCCGCCATGTGTTGATTGGTGTTAATTGCTCATTAGTATGCCAGTTACCCTGCTTCGGCATTTCCTTCTTTTCTTCCCCTGACCTTCCTTTTTGTGCTATTGTTCGCAGCACGTGCATCCGCTTACCGGGTTTTGGGCACGAGTTCATCCCCGTACACATGCGCTTTCGGGCACCATGTGTGCTCTCAGCTAAATGGTTCTATACCCTCCTCCCCACCCCTGTCCTTCAGCTTTACTTAGCAACGGCCAGGCCAGATTTGCATTGCTCCAATGTTCTTACTGATATGGTGGCACACCCCTCTGCTGATGTCATGTATCACCTTTGATACACTCCTCGGTGTTATAGCACTGCACCATCAGGTACATCCTTAATCCGGCGGGACGTTTGCGATTCAGTATTACCTGCCTCATTTGCATGGCATTGACTACTAATTCATAGTTACAGCGCCGAACACTGTCGCGGGCCCCTGGCAACCCTTGCGCCTTGCTTGTGGTGTGCCATGCCTACCATTGCATATTATAGTGCAATCCTAATTTGTCTTTCATTGCGATTTTCTGCCATTTTTATATATTTCCTTTGTATTCCTGTTTGCACAAACACGCCCTTCGGTTGTGCTGTGCGTTACTGTGGACATGACATTAAATGTTGTTTTTTAGGTGTTGTGCATCTTTTCTTGTGCCATTGGCTGTGTATTTCTGCATTTACATATGTTAACTCTGTAATACATGCGTGTGGTCTGCTTCCATAACTCCGATGTTCTGTTTAGGAAAATGTAAACCGTGTTTTTTGGTTTACATTTTCATGGGCTTGTGCTACGCCTGCACCACTTCTTGAATTGCTGTATGCCTTCATTAGCAGGGTGCGACACTGTGCATGGGGTGATTTGCATACCTATGCCGAGGGCTGCATAGCTCTGGCGTACACCAGTAGTGCACGTGGGATTGGTTTGTACCTGAATCGCTCGGCCGACATATTTGGCATTATGCCGCCTAAGCTACTCCTGCGCCTGGTGCAAGCTTCATGAATCCGGGGGTTGGCCCATAAAGGAGAGACTGGCACCTGTTCAGCACAAGTTTGAGTAATTAACAAATAACGATTTTCATTCCAGTCTCATTTCAGTTGTTTCCAGTTAATTCCAGTATACTACTACAGTCTTATCTGTTCTTTCAATGGTGAGCCACTATGAATGTGGTAAAACAGTTAAACTAAGCCCTAGAACCTCATAGCAACCTTGCATCAGCAGTCAGACTGTGTGTGTTCTACAGATAAATCTAAAGAAGAGAAGTGTTTTGTTCAACTATGTGTGTTCTACAGAGTTAGCTACAGAAAAAAAGTGTTTCTTTCAATGCAACCTTATCAGCAGTCACCCTACAGGTACCAGTGTTCATTTGACATTTCTTCAAACTTCAACAGACACAACTGTACTAAGTAACCCTTTCAAGTACAGTTTCAAGTGAAGCAGCCAGCTTACTATAGCAGAAGTTTCATAAGACTTTACCAGCTATACCAGCATTTTCCATAATGGAAGACTGCGACTTCCATACAGAATAAAGCCACAGATGACAGCACTACAGTTTTTCTTTACAGAGCAGACCTTTCAGTAAGACAACACTAATGTTCCAGATGTAAACTTCATACAGAAAACATGCAGAGCAGAAAACCTTTCCATTCAGTAATTGCAGCCATTAAAGAAATTGCAGAGCACCAGCATTTCATTCAGAAACAGCCTCAAAGAACTTCAAAAGACCAGCACTAAATCAACAAACCTCACCAGTTTTCCTTCAAAACATAAAAGACATTAGCCAATTAAGAGCTACATACTTCATCTCCACAAACTTTCACGTTTCCAGTGCAACATCACACAGTCAAGAAGGAACAAAAAGATTAAAAAGCTGCAGACGACAGAACACATCTTCCAGAATTATAAAGTTATACAAGACTTTATATGCACTTTTTTGGCTAACAGTTCATAAAAGTTTACGTACATCAGTAAACATCATTTGCATACCTCTTGTATAAACATGTCAAGTAATACTTCTACAGTTAAGACATCAGTAAATGTTTGGCTTAAAGTTAAAAATTAGGTAAAGCAGCCTAAAAAAGTGTTCCAGAAATGTTCTTTTAAACGTAAATGTTATTAGTTCAGGAATGGTAAATATTCATAGATGCAAAAGGGTTAAATCACAGAAGTAGACTGCAACAGATTTACAGAGTGAGTCAGCTTCTATCAGTAATGTAATTCAAAATACAGAGTTAAGTCACAGTACAATTTCAAATACAAATGTTCAGAATGTAATAAATTCCACTTTGCATGTAATTCAAAGTACAGAATTAAGTTGCAGTATTAAACATACAGACGTCAACACAGTGAACGTCCATACCATGCAAGCAATGTCTCAAGTTCACATTACAGATGTTCAAAATGTAACTAGTGCAAATATTGCACTGGGGGAGAATAAGAGGGATTAGAGTGCACATTTTGATACGTCTGATGAAGTATATGATGTACAGATTAGCTCTATGAAAAAAAGATTTTCAGCTTATCTATAAAGGGTGTAGCAGTCCTGCACCAAACCAGAACATTTATCTGCCATTGCTTAAAGCTAAAAGGAATAACAATATTTCATTGTTTACAGAAAAGTTGTGGAAAATGTACTGATTAATCAACTTCAGTTACAAATACATCTTTATTTGAGGACATAATTGCAGTTTTGTCAGGATTTAAAGGGTCAAAGATTATAGCAGCTAACAGTTTAAAGTGTAACAGCTCCATGTTAAGCACGGAAATGCCATTTGAGTTGTATGTTATTTTAGACTTCAGTAACAAGATTTTATGTAAAAATACAAAATGCTACAGAATGTAAGTAGAGCACACAGATGACACTTGTAAGAATTTGCAGGCAGTAGTTTGTGCAAATGTTCAGAATTTAAAGATTTGGTCATGACAGAAAAGTGCAGATTTATGGGTTAAAGATTAAGGGCCAGATTCACGATGGCTTGCATGGAGTCTAAGAGTAGAGTAAGACCCCATGCAGCCATCATGTCCAACGAGTGATCCAGGAACAGCCTGTAGGGGCGTGTAAGAGAGCTCCTAAAATGGCTCTTACACGGACAGGGCAGGGATATGCAAATTACCTCAATTGCAGGCGAAAGGCATGCAAATAAGGTAGATTTGTGATTCAGGAAACCCGTACCTGTCCGAGTAAGAGCAGTGTTATTTGCAGAAATGTACTCAGTTGACAACTGAGTACCATTCTGCAAATAGCAAAACGGAGCCATGACAGCTCCAAATAAAGGTTGCATCCAGTGCAGGAAGCATGCCAATGGCCAAATATACGGCCATTGGAAATGTTTCCTGATGCAATATAAAAATAAAAATAATGTTTTCCGCCAATTTCCGATGTTTAAGCGTAGCGCAGTGCCGCACAAAAGGGTTGCACTCTAAAACCCAGAATACTAAAAATTAAAACCCACAAATGTGGATTTTATAGAAATTGGTATTGTACAATGCAAGGGAATGGCAGGCTGAAGACAACATGGCCACCGAGTAGCGGTTGCTAAGGGGGGAAGCTCAGTCTAAGACATGTAACCAAGCATTAGTAGCAATCCTATGTAAATGAGTGTTAGGATAGTGAATTGCAAGTTTACATAGCAAATGAGGACAGTCAGTGGAGTGTAGGAGTAGGATATGGGGAGTGACAGAGTAGAAGATAGGTGACATCATGAGGGGGTATGTATAAAAGAAGTGAAGCTCATTGTAGCAGAGTGGCATGTGTCAGCTGTCATTTATACATCATGGAAAGAGGTGTGTCAACAGGTAGGCTATGGAAAGGCAAGAAATGGAAGGTGTATTCCGTGGATAACACCAAAGTTTCTTGCTGAGTGGGTATGCGCACGTGTGCGTGCCTGTAAACCCGAGTAAGACAGTGTGCGTGCGTGTAAGCATGAGTGCATGCGTTTAAGCCGGAGTAAGCATGTATAAGGCTGTTTAAGGATTTGTAAGCACGTTTGCACTGGTGTGCATGCATTTTAACCCAAATAAGCAAGTTTTAGTCTGTGTAAGCATGTGTAAGTGCGTGTTAGCAGCTGTGTGCATGTTTGCGCTTGTGTGAGCGGCGCTCCCCCCTGAGGAAACAGAAAGGAAAAAGGAAGCACAACAAATAGTAGGAAGCTACCAGGGAGTACTAGCAGAGCTAGCAGGTGAAAACAATCAGAATCAGACAATTACACAGGCAGTACACTAGTCCAGCCCAGCCTAGCACTTAAAACTCTGCAAACAACAGTCCATTATGTTTCTCACAACAGACACTGCAGTAAGCTAACAGAAGTGAAAACTGAAAAAGCTTTACTGAGAGAAAGAAATGTTAGGGGCTGCCATTGCTGATATAAGGTGACATATGCAACATGATGAGGGTGGTGACAATGGAAATGCTGCAGGACAACCCACAGTGAGGAGACAGAGAAGAGTGTACAGGCCCAGGGTAACCTACCAGGAGCTGCATGAGCTGGAGATAGTGGAGTGCTATAGAGTGGACAGAGACCTCCTGCAGCAAATTGTTGAGCTGTGCAGGCCACACCTCACACACAGAACCAACAGAGGGGAACCCATCACAGTGGAAACCAAGGTATGTGTTGGCCTAAGAATATTATCAACAGGTACCTTCCAGAGGCCAGCTGGTGATATGATGGGGATATCACAGGCATCAGCATCCAGGGTACTACACCAGTTTCTGGATGCCATGTCAGCACATGTCAGTGATCATGTATATTTCCCCAATTCCCGTGAGGTATTGGCCAGCAATATGCATCTCTTCCAGCAAATAGCAGAATAGCCTGAGGAAGTGGGTGCAATAGACTGCATGCACATACGCATCAAAGCACCAGCCGGTGAGCGGGGTAGGGTCTACTTCAACCACAAGGTCTTCCCCTCCATGAAGTGCCAGGTCATGTGTGATGCCCAGGGCATAATACTGAATGTGTGTGCAGGCTGCCTTGGAAGATACCATGATTCCCATATCTGGCATCTGACACAACTGTACCAGACATTTGCCAATGGGGACATCCCACATGGTCACCTAGTGGGGGATGCTGGCTATGCACTGGAGCCATGGCTGATGACACCCATCAGAAATGCACACACATCTGAACAGAAACGCCATAATGGGGCACACGCACAAACCTGTAATTTAATAGAGCGTGTGTTTGGGCTGCTCACGTCACGGTTCCAGTACCTGGACACATCTGGTGGAGCCTTGCAGTACTCACCAACTACATGTACCTAAATTGTCATTGTATGTGCTATGCTACATAATATAATCCTGCAAAAACAGCTGCAGCAGGACCAGCATAGGCCTGGGCCAAACAGCTCCCCACCATTGCCAAAGCCATCACAGGCAGAGCGTGACTCGGAGGAGGAACAACCTGAGCCTGCCCCAGTAGGCAGAAGGAGGCATGCCAAGTATGCTTTGGCCTTGGCAAAGAGGCAACGCATAGCACATACACTGGCTCAGTAGGAACTCTGGAAATTATACCTCTCTTTGACTCGCACATAAAGTAAAAGGGATGCCTAAGTTGACACTACCTGCTTCCAAACATGTGCAGGGAGTGTAGTATGTGCATCTGACATAGGCAGCCCTGCAGCACCACCTAAGGCATGCATGCCATGTGTTAAGCAATATAAAGCAGTGCTAAACAGCAATTACCACCATGTAGTATATGCAAACAAAATCGCACACACCAACTAGCACAACTGTGGTCAATGTTCAGTAATATTGGGCAATGTCCAGCAATGTTGGTGAATATTGAGCAATGTCAGACAAGCCTGGTCTAAGTAAGGTATAGCTAAACAAAAGCCAACATGCTCATATTTGCTTAACAAGCACTTAAGCAGTCTGGTCTGCTCAGTATGAAAATATAAAGCAGTGATGGGCCTCGAACCCAGGATACTGTGCACTATAGCCAAAATACTGAACCACTAAACCATGACAGTATTGCAGTGGTCCACCTGTATGACGGAATGTTGATAAGTCTATGCAAAGTATTCCATGGAAACCCTGCAGGCACAGCATAATCCTTGTTGAGTTATGACACAAAGGTGAGTCCTGCAGTGAGAACAGAACCTGACTTCCAACACACACAGTATAAATGTTAATATTGGTCATGTTCGCACACATCAACAAATGTAGTGGACCTCAGATAGCAAATACTGAAGGGTCACACTGGGCATGCTCACACACTTGAACAAATTAAACAAATGTCAGGCAACAAAACACGGAATGGCAGAAATGGGCATGCTCACACACTTAGGCCATGTCTGAGTACAGCAGTGGGCCACGCATATCTGGCAGTTGCATGCAAATGCCAAGCACACTCTGGTTAGGCTTGTACATGTCCTAGGGCAGATAGCCTAGTATCAACCTCTGAACCTGTCACTATACAGCAATCCACCCTGTGCACACAGTTATATGACAACAGACACATCTATAATATAATGGAACCCTGTCATAATCAAATATGTTCTGCAGATACTGAAGTTGTTCATGGAAACTGGTAAAGCAAAGATGATAAAGACCTGCAAACAGTATCAGCAATAAACATTGTGCATCTTGAACATTAGCATAGGTTCAGAGGTTGATACTAGGCTATCTCCCCTAGGGCGTGTACAAGCCTAGCCAGAGTGTGTTTGGCATTCGCAACCCTGTCAGATTACTACACTGTGTGTGTGAATAGTAGGTCACACAAAATAGCCCATGTACGTTTAGGCTAGTGTGCCTCTGTCTAGCAGGGACACAAAAGATATCCAGGGGTAAATATACTATCACCCATACAGTCGTCAAAATGTCTCCAGTAGGTGGTCAGTGGGTGGCTCTGCCTATGTGAAACTGGGATTACATTCTGGAGTGAGTGGAGCCTCTGGGATAAGAATCTGTCCCTCCACAATATCCTATTAACATCTGTGCTGAGGTATATGTCCCTGGAGTGTATAGCTCCAAGGGAGTTGGATATCCTGAAGTGGAGCATGTCCAGTAATTCCGGGTTGGATATATCTGTAAACAACAGGCACACATAATATCTGAGTAGGTGGTAAGCGACTGAGTAGATCTGGAGTTACTGCATCTGAACTATGCAGGGCATCTGTGTGAGTCCCTAGATCTGCTTGGTGAGGACCTTCCGTGTCTAGTACAGTTACTGCAGGTGTCAGGTAAGGTACACCCCAAATGTGGCATTGTAACCAAGCATGGATGTGATGAGTATAGGGGCACAATGACCTCACTCGTTCTAGATGTGAAACCATATGGGATAAGGTGGCCCACATAGAAGGTGTGTCCAACCACATTGGCAATGTGAATGTTAAAGGCGACAGTACGAACAAGTCATGTCCCCAAACCCCTAACAACTCCTACCGTATGTAATGGAGTACTACCTATGTGATAATGCGTGGGTATGTTGTTATTCCCAAAGCGGATGACTATGCAACTAATGACATTTAGCTGTAGGCCATGGCTCAGGCACCAGTCATCCATCTCTGTGAGACCCTGATTGAGTATGCATGTGGTTGCTGGGGAGTTGATCATGGCACCCAGTTTGCAGTCAAGTGCAAACATGTTCAGCCATATTCCCCTGTGGTAGTCTGTACGTAAGACAAATATATACTGAACAAGAGAGGTCCCAGGACCAAGCCGTGTGGGATGCCATGTGTAACTGGTGTATAGTCAGACATGGCACCTGCAATTCTGACCATGTGGGTGCTATCCCTGATCTAGGTATCAATCCATTGTGTGAGATATGTGTCCATATTGATGCTGGTGACCCTATGCATAATGGCCCAGTGGGTTATTGTGTTGAAGGGTTTTGCAAGGTTCAGGTAGGCTGTGTGGACAGCCGTCCCTATGTCAATGGACCTGTTAGCCATTTAAAGAATACAAGCAGATCCAAGAGGCAAGATCTGCCCACAACAATGCTGAAATGTGTAGGATGCAGTGTCTGTAGGTTCCTGATGTCTATGTGTATGAGTCCTATGACAATACGCTCCATAGCTTTGCAGAACAGGCTACATAGGCTTATAGGGCAATATTGTCTGTGGTCCGTTGTGGCACCAACTCTGTGGAGTGGGACCACTGTCACTGTACGCCATTCCTTGGGTACATATCCTGTGGTAACTCCGATATTGAACAGTGATGTAATGTGAGGGTTGCATCTGTCATGATGCTCGTGTATGATGCAGGCTGGGACACCATCTGGTCACATTGATACTGTGATGTACACTGTGGGGAGGGCAGCATTCACCTGTTACTGTGTGATGTCAGGGAGGTTATACTCTTTTTGGGATGGATAGTTGCTCCTTAGGGGGATGGGTGGGAGACATCTGCACTGAACCTGTTTGCCAGGATGTAGGCAATGCTAGTGGGGTCAGGGTAGGTTTAGTCAGTATGCAGTAACTCACAGCATATCAGTGAGTGTTCACCCAGGTTCCTGACATAACTGAAGAAGGCCATGTGATACTCCTACATGTCTGTTGCAATTGTCTGGTAGAAGTGGCCCTTAGAAAAGTCCATGAGTGTGTGTAGCTGTCTGCTAGTACAGATCACAGATGCCTTCTCAGTCTGGGATTGTGCTTTAGCATGTAATAGCTTCCTCCTGATGTTGTACAGCTTATTAATGGCTGGGGTCTACCAGACAGGTCCCCTGCCATTGTAGTAGTGGGTCCTGTTGTTATTTGGGATAGCACAATCCATGCAGTCCACTAGGTGTCCATAGAATGTGTATGTAAAGGATGCAGCAGTGTGAGCCATATATGCCACTGTCTCAGGATCTCTGAAGGATACCACCTTGCTTCGGTGAAGTGAGATGTTGGCTCATGAGAAGTTCACCAAGATTACCCAAGATGGGTGTGTGGAGGGTATATGTGTGTCCTGTGAGATACATGTATGTTCTGACCTTACCAATGAGGGGTATATCGCTGGTGTGGAACATAGAGTCCCCATGTTGGTGATGATCAGGTCCAATATGTATTCCCCCTTGTGGCTGTGCTGACTGGTTGTGCCATAGCATATGAGTCCACAAATTGTAGCGACTGTTGGGTGAGGGTGTCGGGGCTTGAGTAGTATCCCCAGTCCATATTTGTGTATATGAAGTCACACAATATAATGGTGTTTGTGGAGACCTTCATATTCTCCATAGTTCCCAGGAAAGATGAGTGTGGTTCCTGAGTTTGGGAGTGTGTTCTGTAGCAGGCAACAAACTGAAAGGCAGTATTGCACAATGGTAGTTGTATATGTATGGCCTGTGATGCTTTGTGCAGTGCTACTAACCTGGAGGTGTGTGTATCTGTGATGTATATGGAATCTCCCCCTAGTTGTGTTGTCTGTTCCAAGTCTTGATGTAAGACAGCATGGTATGAAACATAACCTGGTAGTGCTGGTGTGCATAAGCGAGCCTGAACCAGGTGTCTGTCATTGCACAGATATTGCTATCCTCCATACTGAGGAGAGTCCTGAGTGGCCACAATATGAGGTTAACACAACTGTTGTTGAGCAGCATTACCCTTAGTTTCATTTAACCTGTAATGTCTATGGAGGTGGGTTTGTCTTCTGAGCCCTGCTTAAAAAGGGCACTATGGTGGTAGCAAGAGCCTTAGCCAGCATTCCAAAGTCCAAGGGTGACAGGTGCAAGATGTCCATACTGAAGCTACATGGCATCTTGAGCATGTCACCATATGCTGACAGACATTGTATCCCCTATGAATGAAACAAATTTGTTAGGCAACTGTTAAATGTGATATGTGTGTCCGTATACTGTGACATCATAATTTGTGGGTGTAAGATGCTAGACAAGGTCAGGGTCATACTGGCCTGGGCTACATGATCAGAGTGTTCCTCCATGTATCATGTCATGTGGTCCAGGAAGTAACATCTGAGGTTATACACACCAGCATGGACAATGATGGTTCCAGTCTTGTACTTGCTTTGGAGTGACCTGACTGCCTGTGTTATGCAGCAGATCTTGGCACCCAACAGACAGCCCAAAGTGACCATTCCCTTGTTAGGGCTGGTGAGTGGTACGTCAGTGTGTCTGACAATGTGTCGCCTATTACAAGTGTATTAGATGTGTTGCTTAGCCCGAAGGGCAGTGATTGTGTGGCACACTGACATTTTGAACATTGTGATATGTGGGTGTTGTAGTGGGGTAGCAGGTGTGTGTGTGTCTGCTTTGGAGGTCTCTACTGCTTAGGTAGAGTACATTTACAGCATCCGAGTATGTCTATGTGTGCTAATGTGGTTTGAGTGCTGTTGCTAGAGGATATGTGAGACTGATATGTGGTGTGTGTGTGGTTACCTTCACCACCTGATAGACTGTGCCAGTCATGAGTCGAGAGAGTTCAGCTCCCTGTATGTCTATATAGGTGCATCTCACACATATATCTGAGTTTGTCAGGAGGAGGAGAGGGTTGTCTGTGTACATGAGGCAGATGAGACATTGTGTCGGTATCACAATATCCACCAGCTGGACTGAAGAGTACACACAAAACCAACCACTGGACAAGCCAGGATATTATTATGACATACTCTGTAACCTGATCACAAAGGATCAGTAGGGTGTTAAGCATGTAAAAGAGTATAACACGGATTAGTGCTCATGTTCGTTGGTGTTTTGTAAAGAGTAGCTGAGAAGGAGTCCAGACTGAATCATGGCACCTCCTTCAGCTATGTCATAAATATCAATGTACACCCATGTATGTCCTGAGTCAGGGCCAACTGTACCTGAGTGACAATACCGACATCATGACAGACAGGCCCATATGTACATACCCATCCCCCACTGACAATAGTCCACATCATCATACCAGGAGATATCACATGTAGAATGGATGAGCAGCTACCCCCACTGCCAAAAGCATGGCAGCAGGTGGAATACATTGATTCCCAATATGTGTCATGCACAAACAACAGAACAAACAGATCATGCACCTGAACAGTCAGCTGAACCTCACCCCCTACACAGGATGTGGAACCGTTGAATGTGTCGCAGCTACATATGGCACTCCCCACAAGTGTTGCTGCACAACACACCATGGGAAGTCAAGTCCAGTATGCCTATGAGGTCTGATCTGCAAGGTCATGGAGTCCATCATGGTTGCAGTCATAAACAGAGCTATTGGATGCTGACATAAACACGACCCTACCAACTGTGGTATGTTCATGTGCGGATCATGGTTCCCAAACATGCTAGACTGTTTGCAAGGCAGCCACCCAGGACATGCATCAATGAACACATCTACACATGTCACATAAACTTTAGATAGCCCTTTATCAACATCCCAGACACATGAAGTATCCACAAAACCAACAAGCTGTGCATAAATGTGTTGACATATGATGGAATGTCAGTGTGTCCACAGATAGATCACACAAGGTAAGGATTCTGAGGTCTTGTTCAAGCTGTTGACACCTGCTGACCCACATGAATCATTCCTGGAATGGCATAAAACAAAGTGTACACACATCACCATGTCCAGTCTGATGATGTCACCATCCTATAAATACAGCAGGAGAAGAAAAAACAGCCAGAAAAGCAAATAGCGCACTGTGTTAATGTGTCTCTCTTCAGTATCATAACATAGTTAAGTAGGGGTTTGAATCCTACAAACTGTGTGTATGGGGGGTGTATATATGTGCAGTTTCCTTTAAGAGGTGTTCCCTTTTTGAAGACTGTGAAAACTCACTAAAAGAGGTACATTCCTCTTTGCAAAGTCTGATGATGTCATCATCCTACAAATACAGCAGGAGAAGGGAAACCAACCAAATAGTGCGCCGTGTTAATGCATCTCTCTTTAGTATCATAACATAATTAAGCAATGGTTTGAATCCTGCAAACAGTGTGTGTGGGTGGGGATGTGTGTATGCGTGCAATTGTCTTTGAAAGGAGTGTCCTTTTTGGAGACTGTGAAAACACACTAAAAGAGGTACATTCCTCTTTGGAAAGTCTGATGATGTCACCATCCTACAAATACAGCAGGAGAAGGGAAACCAGCTAGTAAAGCAAATAGTGCACTGTGTTAATGCGTCTCTCTGTAGTATCATAACATAGTTAGGTAGGAGTTTGAATCCTGCAAATGCTGACTGTGTGTGTGTGTCACCGTTGGCCAATGTGTTGTGGTTTTTGCTTTTACCATGGTATGACATAGTATGATGACAACAGTAAGTGCATTGCACACATCAGGTATCTGCGTGGCAAATATATGTGTGTACATGTCCCCTCAATCAGTACATAGGTGTGAAGCCTGCATACTACATTAATACATTTGTTTCTGGGATGTGGGGTGTGTGTATTTATGCAGTTTCCTTTGAGAGGAGTGCACATTTTGGAGACTGGGAAAACACACTAACAGAGGTACATTCCTCTTTGGAAAGTCTGATGATGTCACCATCCCAGAAATACAGCAGGAGAAAAAAAACATCCAATAAAGCAAATAACACACTGTGTTAATGCGTCTTTCTCTAGGATCATAACATAGTTAGGTAGGGGTTTGAATCCTACAAATGCTGACTGTGTATGTGTCACTGTTGGTCAATGCATTGTGGGTTTTACTTTTACCATGGTATGACATAACATGATGACAACAGTAAGTGCATTGCACACATCCGGTATCTGCATGGCAAATATATATGTGTACATGTCCCCTCAATCAGTACATAGGTGTGAAGCCTGCATACTACATGAATACATTTGTTTCTGGGGTGTGGGGTGTGTGTATGTGTGCAGTTTCCTTTGAGAGGAGTGCACATTTTGGAGACTGGGAAAACACACTAACAGAGGTACATTCCTCTTTGGAAAGTCTGATGATGTCACCATCCTACAAATACAGCAGGAGAAGGACAACCAGCCAGTAAAGCAAATAGTGCACTGTGTTAATGCTTCTCTGCCTAGTATCATAACATAGTTAGGTAGGGGTTTAAATCCTGCAAATGCTGACTGCGTGTGTGTCACTGTTGGTCAATACATTGTGGGTTTTGCTTTTACCATGGTACGACATAGTATGATGACAACAGTAAGTGCATTGCACACATCAGGTATCTGCGTGGCAAATATATATGTATACATGTCCTCTCAATCAGTACATAGGTGTGAAGCCTGCATACTACATGAATGCATTTGTTTCCATTGACAGGTTGTGCCACTGCTTCTCAGATCGTAGGTCACATATGTATGTATGTATGTGACACGGCCATCCACTGTCATGTTCTGTGGCCAAGGTCATCTGTGGCACACACACCCATGACAGTTACTTAAGAGTAGTGTGAGTGAGGGTATATGCCTGGGGTATATGTCAGACATGGTCAAGCACAACAAAGTCTGCCAAGAATGGACAGTCTTTATAGGTGTACGACTGCCTTGTGGATATGCATTCAGGCCTCTAATGTCTTATGTGATACACCTTGGGACTACACAATACCCATGGATATGTGGATACCAAGGGACACATGACATAACATAGGTCTGTATGTACACAATGGTACCCAACATACATGTTGAGGGCTACCACCTGTGTGGTACTGATGGGATAGTATGTATAGTACATGAGGATGACTATGCCATAGTCGGCTTACTGCTATACAGCATGTATCAGACAACAGGTATCTGTCTGTATGATACCCTTGTGTAGGATATGTGTCCCATCCAGGGAATGCATTTTAGGCCAATCCATGCATTCCCAGATTTGGATGGACACATCCCTAGTGTGTTTGCATGTACCTAAGGGGGCTATATGACACACAGGTGTGGTCGCAGTAATGGGTGGCGGTCATTACCACTGGTTAGTGTTATAGTGTAGCACTGGAAGGATCCAATTGATACTGGGTTCCCTACTACTGTTTGTCATTTGTTAGGACATCATCCAATGATTGCTTATAGTCATGCTGTTGAGGATGTGTATACTACCAGACCGCAAATCATTGACAGATATTAACGGTATCACCCACAGCATAGTGTCAACCCATGTCATACACACATCTACCCATGTTAGTACATAATTGTAGTAGAATGCATACTGGCCATTGAAAGATGCTATGAGATGTTAACAATGTGTACAACAGGGTATGCCACACGTCCCATGTGTCACTATGCACGTACATCCAGACAGTGTGCACCCACCATGTTCACAAATGTACACTTGCTAATCTGTATTGCACACATCACACACGTACTGTCCACTCACTAAGACATGCTGGCAACACATCACACATCAGCCAAATGGCACATGGGTGGATAATACATACTCAGACCTAACAGTGGTGTAAACAATGCTACATTGACAATCAGAGCTTTGATGCATAATGTCTGCTCAGATATACCTACAAGGATGTAGTTACACTTCCTTGTTGACAACTTGCTATTATTGCTGCACTGCTATTGTGTCACTCTGTGCATCAGCAACATGTTAGCCTGTCCCTCCATCAATAATGCAGATGACAGGAGGCAGCACAGGTATCATCATATGCACAGGGCGTTTTGTTTGCCAGAGCCTGACATTGACCCATCCAATTGACATGTCTGTGTGTGTGTGTGTGTGTGTGTGTGTGTGTGTGTGTGTGTGTGTGTGTGAGGGACAACAGTACAGCATGGGCCAATGTTGATGTAATGTGTGTGTGTATGTGTGAGCCCTAGTTGTTTGCTTAATGTGTGTGTGTCTGCATGCACACAGCTCCACCATGTGGCTGCCATATACAGTGGTTTGTGGGACAGCCACAGACTGTACCTGCTAGGCTGTACAGATCACTGTCTCTGGCCATGGACACAGTACCTGTGCCTGGCAGGGGTGCTACGGACAGTATCGGGTACCAACCTGACTGGGTACTGTCATCAGAGGCAGAGGTATGATGACTGGACACGTGTCCCAGCTGGAACTGGCCAGAGCCACGTGCACCTGGTCTACTGGGATGGTCAATGGACAGGCCAGCCCCAGCATTGCTGGGGCTGGTACTGCCACTACAGGAGCGGCTGTGAACTGTGGGCCAATCACGACCACTGCCAGCTGTTGCTGGCATGCGTCCGCGTCAATGTCGCAACCGTCCAGCATGGTCCTGGCTCAAGGAAGACATGTTGTGGAGGGCATCTATTTTCTCCCCCTAATGTCTATCAATGACTTCGGTGTAAGTTCGGATGGCACCGGCAAGGTCAAGGATGCTGTCATTGATAGCGGTGTAATGTGCCCTCTGCACCCTAAGTCCCTGCCTGGTGTACCATTCCATACGTGACAGCGCCTGCATTACAGCCCGGAAAATAGTGATCATAGTAAGACCTGTGAGGGCACGCCTGCCAGGGGCAATACGACCAGTGGTGCTCCCCCGAGAACCCCTGGACCTCTGCCTATGTGGTACCTTTCTGGGTCTACGGCTATGGCTGTTGTGAGGGGATGCAAGTGCCATGGGTACCACACTCTCCTGGTCAATGCCAACTGTATGCTGTCCCTCGCCTATGACCATTGATGGTGAAGGATGTAATGGCAGTATGAGTGTGCACATAGATGGGGTTGAACGCTGTGTACTGTCGATTGGCAGACCAACGACAGACCCTGTCAAATCTCCCTGTGCCAAAATACATGTGTCATCATCACCACTATCCATAGCAGTGGCTTCAGGTCGCCTGCTGCTTTCGCCAACCCCTGTGAGAGGAAGACAGGAAACACACTTTACGGTCTGCACATGAACACATGAACACATTGCACACATGCACAAATGCACACAGGAACTCATGCACACTCCTCACTACAGCAGATATACACACACACCAGCAATCCAAAACATACTCAATAGTGGTTGAAGGTGGGTGACAGTATCACAAGACAAACAGTCACGTCACACGTGTCAGCATGCAGAATACGTGTTGATCAAGTCCATGCAGTGTGAGTGTAGACAGCCATAGTTAATGACAGTGTACATGGCTGTGGTGCATGTGTGTACATGTTCAGTGACTGCCTACACCCTGGAACACAATGTGTACAAGGACACAACATTCTTGTGCAAGTATTATAAGCTCTGCAATGTTCTGTGCACCATCACTCACAGGTATACATACCATGGCTGCATTTGTTATCTGTGTGTCACATGGATTTCCATGTCTGATTGCAGTGTCTGTGTCTGTAGCAGATAATTGTGGACACTGGTGTAGCACATGCATGCTGTGTACACACATGGGATGAGTGGTGCATGTGTACATGATATAATACCAATCCTGGACATGGCCATGGGGTGTAGTACCATTAGCCATCATGCATCATGTGGTCACGCAAGGCCACTAAAGTGTGCTAGACCACCGCCTAGCATGCTGTACCTGAACCGCAGTGCCGTGGCTAAGTTCACAATTTCACAGCCACGTTGCACAAGAGTGTGTGAGGTGCCCAATAGGGAGCATTGCCTAACATGACTGTGTTATGTGTTGAAGAGTGTTGCATAGCCCCATGCTAGGCCCCTACCCCTCAGGTATAATATGTGTGGTGTGTGGATGACATGTGGGATACAGAAGTAGTATGACCTGGCAGTGGGTGTCCGGTTACAACATGTGTAGCATGTTGAGGTGTACTGCGTATGACAAACGTGTTATGTTGCGTACATGTGTGTCAACTATGCCTATACAATGTGCAGTACAGTGTTGCCACATTTGTGTCTGATGCTCTGTGCATTGCATGTGATTGAGGCAGCTACCGACTTTACTGAGATGTTTAACGTCTCACAGCAAACATGCACAGCATGGATTATGCGTAGGTGTGTTATGTGTACATTACCTACACCTCACCTATGACATGCACATTTCAATACCAATTTTAAAGTGTTAACACACTCACCAGCATGTGTTGTCTGCCCTGCTGTCACACCAGAGAGACCTACGAGAATATGACACAGTTTGTCAGTGGCCACAACTGTGGCATTGCTACTGTGAGTGTGCTAAACTACAGTAGAACAACAGGCATAGGTGTACAGATACTATTCACAATATCAGTATTGCACACAATAGGCAGCACAACTGCTAAACACAGTACACATCTCACATATGCATAATCTAACAATACAGGTAACAGTAGTCTACAGCTAGGGCATGTTACCTGCATGCACCATGTCACCATGCTGGGTGGCTCTGGCCTCCATGATGACAGATGTGTGATGTTGTTGCTGCTGTAGGCCAGAAGCCACCACACTTAGGAGCAGTTCCTCCACTCTGGTGAGGGGGGGATGTATGGCCACCCCACCACCTGTGGCAAGCTGTTGTCTATGGATATCAGATGCAAGCCACCGGACATGTCTAATTAAATCACTGCAGTGATGGCATACCTGCTCATATGTCCAGTTATGCATGCCTATGTCATTTACCCAATGAACAAGATCTTGCCACAGGGCAGTACACTCCTGCTGGTGATGGCTGGCCCTGGAAAACAGCAGGGTATAGTGCTGAACCAGGCTGTGGTGGATTTCCTGTTCCTCTGCGGCTGTGTAGGAGGGATTCCTTTGATGAGCCATAAGCCTGGAAGACAAGTAAACAATATGTGTGAGCAAGTCATGTGGCACACTTAATATTATACAGTACAGATATCAGTTAACTGCCATATATAGCATCTGTTCATCTGTCAGAGGATACACACATTCAATACCACATATCAGTGCTCAGCCCTCAACTGGCTGACAGTGCCTGCCACACTCCATATAACAAATCAGTATACAACAGTACTCTTCACAGTGTTTGGGATCCAATGCACAGCCTTGCCACGGGGGTACATATCAAGCTAATGCATGAAGAAATATGTCATCCATTGCAGTGAATGTGAAGTACAGTTACAGTATAACTAGTAACCCACCCTAGTCGTTGATGCCATACCCCTACCTAACATATGTGCACAGTTGTTAATATAGCTGGCATACTGCTGTAACAGAGTATACATGTTGCTAGGTACACCCGCAAACCCTGCAACACACATGTGATTGCGGACATGGTACAGGCATCATTACACACACATCAGACATTCATACAACACACAAATGTATGCTGACACAGATGAGAATCTCCTATGTACCTTACAGTACTGTGTGCCCCTACTTGCAGATACCTATGCCTGAGGTATGTAATCTGTGCAGACTACAGGAAACACACAAGACAGTGTTAGCAGGAAATGTGAAAATACACCATACTGTGCTGTTTAGGCCTACACCTTCAGGTAGTACAACAGTACAAATGTCAGCTGGATTCACCAGCAGTACCACTTACTGAGCATACATGTATTGCTTCAGCCTACGATGGGACACCACAGTCATACACAAGGAACTATGTCACAACATATGCCATCCTACTATGTCTGCATCCCAATAACTGACACATCTTTCTCTGGCCTCACACCTAGGACACAAACGACCATGACACAAATAACCTCACACTGAGCTATCACACCATTACAGACCTTGCACACATACACTGTCACACTCATTCCACCTCACAAAGCAGGTATTGCACTGAGTACATGTGTGTGTGCATTGTGTCATAGGTAGGTAACACGCTATTGGCCCTAGGGCCTACAGCAGCCTAGCCATATGCTACCCTGGCCTTTGACACACATGTAATTTGATTTCACTTGCTCCTGTCAACTGGATACACAGAGGTGATTCCCAGGGTGTGCTACCTATCCCATAGACAATCATCAGGGGTATGTATGACATATGCTACTGAGGAGCCTTGTTTGTTAATGCTGTGTGGTTTACTCCAGAGTATGGCATATTTGCCAATAGGAGCCTTTCCCTCCAGCATGTGCTGTTTAGTGAGGTGGCGGGGATTAGGGACCTAGGCCGTGTAGCCTGGTGGGATTGTGAGGTGTTGACTTGGTGGATGTCTGACTGCTATGGGTGTGACATACCTCTGTATGTTCGGCAGAGGTAACCTCTGGGTGGCCGGTATGCAACGCACTGTAGCTGTGGTTATGTGAGTCAGTTTGCATGGGGTATGTGTTTGAGGGCAGTATTGCTCTTTGTGAGGTATGTCTGTGGCCTTTCCACTGTAGTTGTCATGTGAGGTACATACCACATGGGGCATTGTGATGAGTACAGGGGAACACTGACCAATATTTCCATACAAGACACATCGTTTGTGATGACACGTACCACGTAGACAGATTACAAGACTAGTGTGGCACTGTGAATATCAAAGGGGAGGCTACTGTCCATCTGTGTCCCATGTTCCCTTCTGATACCTTCAGTGTTAGGCAGGCAACCACCTATCTGGTAGTTAGTGGGTAAAGTGTTTTGGTATGGGGTATGGCACTGCAGTATCAACACTGGTGTTCAGTCCATGCCTTGGTCACCAGGCACCTGTTGCAATATGTCTGACCCCGTGTCTCCCTCTCTCACTATATATACATATATATATATATATATATATATATATATATATATATATATATATATATATATATATATATATATATATATATATATATATATATATATATATATATATATATATATATATATATATATATATATATATATATATATATATATATATATATATATATATATATATATATATATATATATATATATATATATATATATATATATATATATACATATATATATATATATATCTATATATCTATATATATATATATATATATATATATATATATATATATATATATATATATATACATATCTATATATATCCATATATGTCCATATATATATATATATATATATATCTATATATATATATATATATATATATATATATATATATATATATATATATATATATATATATATATATATATATATATATATATATATATATATATATATATATATATATATATATATATATATATACACATATATATATATATATATATATATATACATATATATATATATATATATATATATATATATATATATATATATATATATATATATATATATATATATATATATATATATATATACACATACTTGTAAACATCCATTGCTTTACATATACATGCACATATAGGCACATATACTGCCCACCTTTCATTGTGGGAATATCAATTATGAAACAGTTGTGAGACATACAATTATGTAATAATATTGCACAGTGTTGTGCAGAATG
The DNA here is from genome assembly GCF_019279795.1 of Protopterus annectens. Taxonomy (NCBI): domain Eukaryota; kingdom Metazoa; phylum Chordata; order Ceratodontiformes; family Protopteridae; genus Protopterus; species Protopterus annectens. Next base: position 1,443,286,018 of record NC_056746.1, on the reverse strand, counting down.
CATTTCGCTGTCCTCAGGCCGTATAGTTGTAGCAGACCTCACTGGCTGTAACTCAGTCCCACAGCATTTAACCACCACATGACATATACCTGCACTGCTTGCTGTTTTCAATGCCACACACTACAACCTACATAGATATGTGCACATAGCAACCTTCAAATACATATATATGTCCAGCCTTCACTAACAGTTGCAGTATGTCCCTTGCCCTATGCACATCTGCATATACATATAGATACGGACTGCTACCACATATGGAGGGTTCACAGTATGTAGAGTACCCTTCAGACATTCGGATGCCAGCAAATATATCTCTGTTACATACCTTACCTTTGTATTTCTCACCTCTGTCTGTTGTACCTGTTGATTTTTTTTTTTTTTGGGTTGGTGTCTCCAACTGCCTCTGTCTGTCTGTCTGTTTGTCTCTCTTGCTCTCTCTCTCTCCAGTTGCTGCAGTGATATTATTGCATGTGTGGACAGCAAGTACAGGCTCCTTTTGTAGGTATCTGCACATGTGCATGTGATGGCCTGTGCACCAATTAGTGCCCACCATTTAGTAATTGCATGCAGCCTGCAGTGTGGTAATTGCAGTTCTCACTGTGATTTCAGGACACTGTTATAAAATGACAGGTTAGGTAGGCGTAGGCCTTTCAGTTTTGCAAGGTGGGGACCATGCTTGTTTGCTGTGGACACTGTTGTGTCAGTCAGAAGGTTGGTATATGTCTCATATCTGAAGCTGGGTTGTAGCCAGTGAAATGCATGTTGTACTGAAACCTGACTGTTGCTTCTTCCAGTACACTCTTCTCAGTGTGTAAGTTTACTCACACCTCCTAATGCTAACAATGGATACATGGGAGTATGTACTTTCTTTTGGAATTAGGGAATTAACTGGCATACAACAGTAGTTATTGCATTGTATTCCTATGGCTTTCCTATTTTCCCTTTATATTCACTCCTTGTAATGCATGTTATATTTCTTTCAGCACCAAGTTATTGTATATCTGCTGTGGCTTAGTAGTACATCATGCAGACTGGTGAGTCCAAGGTGTGGGGTTTGATACTGACAAGGGTATTTTATTTTGCTGCTGAGCAATACAAGGGCCTTGTCATACAGAGTGACTAAGGCACTTTTAAGCAGTTGTAAGCAGGTTTGCGCGACGCTTAGCTTATCTAATCGTATTTTAGCAATACTAAGCTAAGCTTAGCTTAGCTCAGTTTATGTTAGCAATACTAAGCTAAGCTTGGTGTAGCTTATCATATCTTAGCAATGCTAAGCTAAGCGCACACATGTACACACTGGTGCAAACCCGCTTACTACTGTTTACAAGTGCTCACTCCCACTAACCCCTGTGCTCATGTCTTTGACAGAATAGTAAATGGGGAGATAGGAATGTGGTGATAAAGGGTGCACAAACAGGGGAAGACAGTAGGGAAACCAGCTTGAGATGTACACGATGGGTGTGGAGAAGGTCCATAGCTGCCCATTTCTTTACCAGCTACAGCTGTGCATATGCAATACATTAGGTGGGATATTTGAAACCTTCCACCCCTGAGAGAGAGGTGAGGACAACTAAGTATGTTGTACTACCAATTATGAATATCAGGCACATGCACTGTTTGTGAACTGCTATACTGTCATTAGTATGTTACTCACTTCTGAACAGTTTGTGGTTTGTGTTGACATTAGCACAGTCTGCTCAGGACAACTGGACATATTTCTATACTGTGTATGCCTACCTACACCCTTGGTTGTGCCTGACTACACAGGTATATAGTACCTTTGGGTAGGGGTGCAGAACTGCAGTGTGCATTATTTATTATCGTGTGATGTTTATCTTACTGAACATGCAGAGTTGCTGTGTACCTGTAAGTCTATGAAGGCTTGTAGTCTGTCTGAGTAGCTCCCACCTGTGGATATATCCAGATGGTAGACAAAGGTCAGCCTAGTATTCTTTGACTGTGCACCACAGCAGACTTTTCAGCACTTGAACAATGGCACTGTCACAGGTGGTTGCTAGCAGTATATGGCTACATCCTTTGATATTTCTGTGTTGTACTTCTACATTAGGGCATGCTTGTGGGATTCATTCTACAGCTATTTGCAGAGTGTGCAACAGCAGACAAGCTGATATGCCTGTGTGTTTCTGACTCTTCCAGGCCTCAGATACTCTCATGTATATATTTGAACAGCCTCAGGGAAAGGTACATATAACTGAGATACACCTGTGATATAGTTCATACATTTTGCAGTTCAGACTTTGGGGGATTCAGAGCATATATATTACTACAGCCTTTTCTGACATACAAGCGGTGTCTACTCTCACGTATTGACATTTGTCATTAAGTGAGATTCAACACCTTTCTGCCTACTGTTAGTACATTTCACAGGGAGTCAGAGAGGCACAGCTAACATTTGTTTACAAATCAGGGTCATCACTGTAGAGCAGTCACTGTTGGGAGGTCTGGCCTGTGACCTATGCAAATATGCCATTGTTTATCCTGCTCTGATACTGTGTGGGGTTTGTAAGCTGCTACTGTAACCTTATTCCGTACTAGCATGGCTGATTCTCTTTTCACAGTCATGACATGCAATTCAACAACCTGCTGGTTAAGGCCCACAGAACAAGATTTGTGTTATGCCATTCCTATTTTCCCTTTACATTCCCTCATGGTAATGCATGATATATTGCTTTCAGCGCTAAGTTATTGTATATCTGCTGTGGTGTAGTGGTACTTTATGCAGACTGGTGAGTCCAAGGTCCCGGGGTTCGAGACTGACAAGGGTATTTTATTTTGCTGCTGAGCAGTACAAGAGCCTTGTCATACAGAGTGACTAAGGCACTTTTAAGCAGTTGTAAGCGGGTTTGCGTGGGTTTGCGCGGCACCTTGCAATGCTTAGCTAAGTGCACACAAGCTCACACTCGCACACCCCTGCTAACTAATGCTTAAAAGTGCTTACTCCTGGTAACCCCCACGCTAATTTCTTTTAAAGAAAAGAAAATGGGGAGATAGGAAAGTGGTGAAAAAGGGGGCACAAAGAGGGAAAGACAGTAGGGAAACCAGCTCAGGATGTGCAGGATGGGTGTAGAGAAGGTCCATAGCTGCCCATTTCTTTACCAGCAACAGCTGTACATATGTATGAAATTTGGTGTGAAATTTGAAACCTTCCACCCCTGAAAGAGGGGTGAGGACAACAAAATATGTTGTACTGCCAATTAGAATTATCAGTTTACATGTCCCGTAGACATGTGTGCGAATTGGGCAGCTATGTATGGGGCGTAATTTTTTTGTGGTAACAGATTGCCCTTTTTTTTATTTTTGTTTTTCAGGTGAGAGTGGAATGTGAGGTAGAGGAAGTAGGTATATTTGGGGAGGTAGGTTGGGGAGGTAAACAGACAAGACAAACAAGACGCATACAGGGGCAGAGTTTGACACATGGGGTGGGTGAACACAATTGATGGGGAAGGATGTTTGGAAATCACAAGCCCATGAGCCCACATATGGTAACAGTGGAACTGAGATCCCCATCCTTGGGCAGTCACCACTGCACCTTCACAGCCCTGAGGGTGGCTGTGCTGGGGGCTGAGTAGGATGGGCAGGCTCACCCGAGAGTTGCGCCACTCTTGCCTCAAGCTGGCGTAGGGGATCAGCAACTGAACGCTGGATCTCCCTACACACCACAGCCCAGACCCTTCGAAGGGTGATGGGTGGCTTTTCTCCACCCACGCTTGCACAGGGGGTCGAGCCCCATCCCCTGCAGCACTTCCACCCAAAGGTGGCACAAGACCAACGGTGGAGGGGAGCCTGGGCTGGGCACCGGAGCTGTTGGTGCCAGGTGCACTCGCCAACTGAGGAGGGACCGGTGGGTCCACTGGGACCAGCCTTCCCATACGTTCTGTGATTAGGTGTGTTTAATTATAACATAAACAACAGCATTCCAGATTAGTTGTAACAGCATGCAGTAATATTCCCATTAACCCAACACACCAAGGTTCCAACAGTTGAACAGCAAGCATAACACATGCATATATTGAATGACAGTGGATATTCCAACAGCATGCAGGGATGTTTGGTAGCAACAGGCCACCATGAACGTGGTGTTTGAATAGGGCACATGCATCAACATCAATACAAATATTTATAAAACAATAGGACATATGTCCCAACAAATATTTAAGGTTACACATACCCATTGAGGTGAGGAATTGCATGGTTTATGCACATACAGTAGGGTGTAGAAAAAACCTTGGTTAACATCTTATAATGACCTTTTAGTCTACACTACATTCCCAGTGACTGCAAGTGTATATCCCCTACCTGTATTATTACACTTGCCACCATACATTAGGTTGTGTCATGGGTTTGGCTAGTTCAATATATGCCTGACCTATATCTGACATACTAACTGTCCAGGATGCAGATGTTACTGCTACATATTTTTTGTTTGCATTTATATTTCTTTATCTACATATCTGGGATGTTTTCACATGACATTTTCACTTCGATTTTAAAGAACCCTCCATTTCTTGACACACACTCACATTTCTGGTGAATAATTACATGCTACACATGTGCCAGGTTTACTTATTCATGACAGCCAGTAACTGACTATTGTGGTCTGTATATATGTTTCACAACTACTAGCACTTCCATCACCCACTTTATATGGGATTGCATAACTCTGGTTTGCCAGCACATTTTCAAACAGTACTGTTTGTATAATGCAAGGGTACAACAACGTTTCAGACTCTGTGACACAGACACACTCTGGGTTTTAGACCTTTATTAATGACACTGCACACTTTTCCACAGGCTCACTCCTTTATTTGTTTTAATGGTGTTTATGGCAGACATGTACAAGACATATTATACCTTTATTAATAGGTTAGAACAATCTTTTTGCAGGCTCACTCACTTATGTTATATGACAGTGGCTGCAGGGATATTATTCCAGACATATGTTACCTTTCTTATTGGGTTACTACACTCTTTTTCTACCTGTCTGACGTTTTTATCTGACAGTACATGCCGAGGACTTATTCAGGCAATTCTATGGCTGTTTTATTGGACTACAACACTTTCTTTCATGCTCTCTCCCATATTTTATATAACAATACATGCAGAATAATCACTAACCTGCCTGGTGGTGCAGCCTTAGCAGCCTATCAGCATAGGCTAGCTGATTCACAGCACGGTCACCTGCAGCTGTAAAGTAAATGAAGGGATATTGAGACATACCTATGCGTTATACATACTGCATTATCAATTCTTACATACTGCATTCCATGGCTACATACTCAGTTGTGGGGCATTCTGCATCCCATGGGCCTCCTGTATTCACTGTTTCAGGTGGTCCTGCTTTCATCTCTTCAGGTCTGCATGGTGGTGACAGACCTGCTCACCAGTCCAGGGAATGGCTGTGGCACTGGTGAGGTCACGAGCTAACCAGTTCCAAGCCTCTGCCTTGTACTCCATCCCTTGGAACTGGCCCTGCAGGAGTTTTGTCTTGTGACGGTGGACAAGGAGCCAAACAATGTATTTGGACTCCTCGATGCCCCAAAGTTGCGCTTGGAAGCGTGAACCCCCTCCTGCACCTGTCATTCTGACTGCAAATGTGAGCTACAATCAGTTATGGCGAGTATTCTTGCCTATGGGGCTTAAATATGCCGCATTTCCCGCACTTTTTTGTGATTGGCCATTTTGTAAAATTCTCGGCTGACTGCAGATCTGCTTAGTAATGGTTAAACTACCATTCTTAAGTTTATGAATGTTAATAGTGGCTGCTTTCCCTATGTTGTCATGGCTTACTGATTCTGTACTTTGATTATGATGCAAAGGGTCCTGGGTTCGAACCTTGTCATTCTTTTATTTTAATACTAAGAAATACAACTGGCTTACAAGAACTACACAACGCCAAAGTCAATGTAGAACAAAACGTAGTACTAGTTAGTTACAAGAACTACACAACGCCAAAGTCAATTTTATTTTAATACTGTCTAGACAGGATAGGGGGTGTGGCTGCGTTTAAGCAACTTAGCTCTACGTTGCTCCCCGGTGCCCTACCGTGCCATGGTTGGCACGGCGCACACGTCCACGCAAACACATTGCGTTGAGTAAAGCACTTTTAAACTTTGGGCAACTCTATTTAGCTGGCTAAAGCGCTATTAAATTATGGGCAACTCTGTTTAGCTGTATAGACCGCTATTAAACTATGGGAACCTCTGTTTAGCTGGATAGAGCGCTATTAAACTATGGGAACCTCTGTTTAGCTGGGTAAAGCGCTATTAAACTTTGGGCAACTCTGTTTAGCTGGATAAAGCGCTATTAAACTATGGGTACCTCTGTTTAGCTGTGTAAAACATTGCTTAACACCAGGCTATCTGGGTCCTTTAAAAATATATATTTTGTTCATTGATACATTGGCCATGTCACTGCTTTTAATAAAGTTTTAATCATATATGTCTGCTATTATTTCAAATACTGATTTAAAACATAAATAAGAAGGGGAGTGGTGGGAATCGAACTGTGAATGTTTTCTCTTTGTGCATATGCTCGACCATTATGCTATTGCAATTTGGTGCGATTTGCTTAAACATTCTTTCTTATGCTCTTCCATGTCAGAATTGCTAACTCTAGCTAAGCAATGGGCACACCCACGCACACACGTGCAAATATGGGCAGCTATATCATGGATTTAAAAAAAATATATATAATTATTTATTTTATATAAGTGTGATGGGGATTTACAGTGTCAGGTAGTGTGGTGTTGGCTGCAAGTACATTTGAGCGAACTCGCTCTTGTGTGTTGACATTTTCTTTTTATAACCTTGCAGGGGCGTGCACATTTAGACTGCTCGGCAGTCGGACATGCCCCCTGCTTTCCTACTCAGTCTGTGTAAGAGTTATGGTTGAGTCAGCGTGCCCTCATGAATATTCATGGCATGCTGACATCAAACCGTTCAAATGCAGCCTCTGAGTAAGACTTATTAAGTCTTACACAGAGGATTAGTGAATCCGGGGGAAAATAAATTCCAGATCAGCTGACACAGCTAAAGTGCTCAAAAAGACATAGTGTGCCCAGTTAATAAAAAAGGGTAGCCATATGCATCTATGTTGTGTAGGGTATATCAGAAATGACAATCAAGTTAATTTGCAGAATAAAAGGTTTACAGTTACTGATTTAGCAAATTAATTCTGTATTATTGTTTTGTTTAGCAGTCATTAAGTTAAGAGCTTTGTATTAAAGTGTTGCAATGCATAAATAATATCTTAATACAGACAGAGACAAGAAAGCATTAACAAATATTAAATGTTTTGCTAGTTTATGGATTATGTAAATTTCAAAGTCAATGCTACATTCTAAAAGTGACAGTGCAGTCAAAAGGTCAGAGCCCATGCATAAAAAAAGTGCATCATAAATATGTCATTAAAGCCACAAGTTCAACTCCTACATTATACTTGTAAAAAAAGGACAGACATAAGTTCCAGAATTAAATCAGTTCAACTCTAGTAACAAATGTGTAAATAGTGATGTTATGTTGTCCTATTTCTCCTTCATTCTTGCTGGTTGGGTTTGGAGCCGAAACTCTGCTCTGACTCGGTCACATACCAAAGCGGGAGAGCTACTACTGGTTTGAGGCTACAACCTATCCCATGGTGCTTAGCAGCTGTTCCCCATATCTTATTTGTCGCTTGAAGCTTCGGGATTGTCTTCTCTGGTTCAGTCTAGCAATTTTTCGTATTATACTCTGTTTTGGATAACTTCTCCTAAAACTTACTATCACATCTTAGTTTACCATTCCCAGTTATAGTACAGTGCCTTTTTTGTGTGATTGTATTATATTTGGCTGTTTTTTTTTTTTTTTGCAGCTGTCTCTTTGGGCCTTGTGTTTTCTCTTCCCCTTATCTAGCTAAAGAAACCATTTCAGTTAGAGGATTCTTCCCCTTAGCCCATTTTTTTCTTTAGGGCTTCTTTTCCTCCCTTAAGGAGTCACCATTTAAATTAGAGGCGTCTACTCAGGTTTGAGGAGATTGTCATTTAATTTAGAAATTTCTCCTCCTCCCTATCCTTTCTGTTTTTCTAGTTTAAAAAAACTCTGTCTTGCTTCTCTCTTTTATAGTTGTTGTAGTTTAAAATTACTGTTGTGTTATTTTTTGACAGTTAAGATATCTAAAGAATCTGTTAAGGAGCACAAACAATCTGGGTTTAAAAAGTGCGATTCATGCACCCAGAAAATGTGTATAATGGACAGACACACAAGTTGTGTCTACTTTCTACGACCAGTCCTTCTCCAAGACTCCTGCACCATTTGCCATAGTTTCAGTGCAAGGGTCTTACAGGAAAGAAAAAAATAACCTAATTTTGAGGGGCTTGTTAAAAGCTGAAGAAGGTAATCAGACCTCATAACTGGATAAGTCGAAAAAGGCGGCTTTGTTGACTCCTGTGTCTGAGCCGTCAAGCAGTTTCAAAAATACAGCATCCTTGGATCTGAAAGTTATCGGTTCTGACAAATTTGGTCCTCCCTCAGTTCCATCTGTCTCCTTGGAACCGTTGTGGAGCCAAAAAAGGAGTCGGTCACTATCATTGAAGCCTGTTCATTTGGTGCTGCAATCTCCTTTGTTACAGTCTGCGACAGGTAACCACAAATCGTCAAGCCATTCCTTTTGATCCTCCAGATTATCGGATGATGACATGGAGCAGGTCATGAAGAGCTTGTTCCAGACCCGGGCCCTAGCTGAAATTCTTTTGAACCCAGACCATCAGATCATGGAGCCAACAACTGTGCCTCAGATATCGTTGATTCCTCCTCTGACTCGGACAAGTTCAGAGTCAAAGAGTATGGAAGTCCTTGTGGCTGGAACTGCCCGAGCCAGTAATCACTCCTGATATCTCGGCTGTGACATCTGCTCCAATCTCATCGATGTTGTCTTCCATTGAGGGATCTGGGGGTTGACACTCCCTGGTCAGTTCCGGTGGGGGGGAGTCGAGTCAAAACCAGCTCTCCCACTCGGCGCTTCAGCTCAGATGAGTTCGGGTCCCACATCAGCCTCAGTGCCAGAGATCTCCCAGCCCCTCTGGACTGGAGTCCCTTTTGGCCTAGGATAGCGGTGCCTTTGAGATGATGCGGAGTGTGTTCTCCACTGAGTCTGCTCCACCTTCGGTTCCAGCCTCTCTTCCCCAAAAGGGCCGATGTCCACCTCTTTATCATCCCTCCATCACCCCCAGAGTAGAGAGTCAGTGCCCCAGGAAACACCAATGGGTGGAACCTCCTCTTCCGATACCTCCCCGGAACATCCCCCCAAGGAGGTCACTCAGAAGAGACAGTGTAAGAGGAAGCATGTGGACTCCCCTGAGTCTGTCACTTTTGATACTGACTTGGAGGATTCAAAAGGGTCCCCACAGTTGCCCTCTGAGGATGTCTCCTTTTCAGACATCCTGGAGATCCTTAAGCAGAGGAGGAGCTGGAAGTCCCTCTCCCCTTCTGAAGATGAGTTGGTATACCTGGAGGCATTTGGCTCTCGCCCCTCCACCTCTTGGGTGTCTCACCTTTCAACCCAGTCCTGGGTGTAATGAGGCAGAAGGTGTGGGACTCTCCAGAATCAGTGGACCCCATTCCGCAGAGGCCAAATAAATTTATTATGGCCTCAGAGGACAGACAGTATTTAACTAAGGGAGTTCCAGTAGATGTAATGGTGGTGGCAGTGGCTACAAAGAAGGAGTTAGCTAAAACTTCTGCATCTGTCCATCCACTGAACAAGGAGTCTTGCACAGTGGACAGGTCTGGGAAGCGTACATTCTCCTCAGCAGCCTTTACCTTGCGGTCGCTGAATTATTTGTCACATCCACCTGATTTCAGAGGGATCTCCTAAAAGAGCTGCGAGATACCCTACAAAGTGTTACAGCCCAGGATTTATCGGATTAGATTAATTCTCAGCTTGCAACCTTAACCTCCATCACTAACTCCTCCATGCACCTCAATTCCTATGCAGCCGATGGAGCGAACAGGGCAGCAGGCACAGGAATAGCTGTTCGGAGGCATTCCTGGATGTGCCTTTGCAAGTTTGCTGAACCCTTCAGATCTTCCTTTATTGATGCCCCCTTTGATAGCTTGTCATTGTTCGGGCCGAAAGTGAAAGAGACTCTCACCAGGAGCCAACAAGATGGTAAGAGTCTATCTGCTGTCAGAGTTTGTTTTTCCACCCCTACCAGACCTTATTCTAAAGGTCAGAAGAGCAGAAAGATGTGGTTCTGGAAGTCCAAAGGAGCCTTGTCTGATGTTCGTGGTGATCCTTCTCCCAGGGGCAGAGGAGGAAATAACAATGGAAGACACCATTCACATGGCAGAGGGGGTCTGCAGAATCAGGTGACAGAGATGCTTTTTCCGGTTGGTCCTTCCAGTGCTCCTGAAAGGAGCCCCAACTGTCCACCTCTGGAGGCAGTCAGGGGGAGGCTATCGCTGTACCCAGAAGCCTGGCTGCAATTGACTCAAGACAAATGGGTACAGTCCATTATATCCAGGGGTTACAACATTCCCTTCCACTGTTCACCTCGTCCGTCAAAGTTTATCCCAGACATTCCACCCGGTCAAAGGGATCAAGCAACCCTAGAAATTCAAAGGTTGCTAGAAAAAAAGAGTCATCCAAGAAGTCCCTGCAGACCAGCTAGGATCCAGAATTTACTCAATGTTCTTTATAGTGCCAAAAAAGACAGGGGACTGGAGACCCATATTGGATCTCAGCAGACTAAAGTCGATGAAGAAGTCAAAGTTCCGGATGGTAACACTGCAGTCTATACTCCTGTTTCTGGGACAAGACAATTGGATGTGCTCATTAGATCTTCAGGACCTGTACTACCACATAAAAATGGACAGGTGCTCCAGAAGATTTCTACATTTCTGGCTGGGAGCCAGTCATTACCAGTTCAGAGCTATGCCCTTTGGACTCACCACAGCCCCCAGAGTGTTTACTAAATGCATGGCAGTAGTCACGGCTCATCTGAGATGTCAGGGATTCCAGGTGTTTCCATACTTAGACAACTGGCTCCTAACTGCCACCACCAAGCAGCTACTAATTAATGGCAGGGACTCCACCATCCAGCTCTTCTCAAAACTAGGCATTACTATAAATGCAGAAAAATCTGCCTTGTTGCCATTGCAACATATTACCTTTATAGGTGCAGATTTAAACACAAATGACATGTTAGCAAAACTGCCTCAAGAAAGGATACAAACACTATGCAGTCAAGTGCTTATCTTACTCAACAAGAAAAAAGTACAGGCAAGATCTGCCCTCAAGGTCTTAGGCTCTATGGCAGCAACAATAACACTAGTTCCCCTGGCACGACTTCACATGCAAATATTACAGTGGCTACTCTTCACCCAGTGGCCCATACAGGAGTTACCCATGTCTCATGAGATTCTCATTACAGATTCCTGCAAGAGAGATATGCTTTGGTGGATCCAGTCCACCCAGGTAAGAACGGGCAGACTGTTTGTACTTCCCCAACCTGTTGCTACAGTAACCACGGAAGCATCCCAGATAGGGTGGGGGGGCATTATCTGGGACAGTCGGTCCAAGGGGTTTGGAAAGATCATGAGTACCATTTGCACATCAATGTCCTAGAGATGAGGGTGGTGCTTCTAGCACTGCAAGCATTTCAGAACTCTCTTCCAACGGGGACTATCACAATTCAGACAGACAATATGTCGATGGTATGGTACATCAACAAACAGGGGGGAACCAGATCCTGTACCCTATGTTGAGAGTCCCAGAGAGTTTGGCAATGGGCGATATCTTCTCAACACTTTCTGATGGCAATGCACATCATGGGGAAATCCAGCATCACAGCAGACAGGCTAAGCAGAGCGATTCTCATGCCTCACGAGTGGTCCCTGAATCAGGAATTTGCAAATCAAATTTTTCGCAAATGGGGCCAGCCTTACTGCGACCTTTTTGCCACACCCTTCAATGCCAAATGCAGCAACTATGTTGCCCTCATTTCCCCTCTGGGAGAGTCACCGAGGGATGCACTCACCCACAATTGGCCCCCGGGACTTCTTTATGCTTTTCCCCCATTTCCTTTGATTCCAAAAGTTATTCAGAAAGCCAAGGTGTTGAGTCACAGGCTAATTCTCATTGCTCCATACTGGCCTCATCAGATTTGGCTCCCCTTCCTTTGGCCCCACCTTCAGAAGGTTCCATGGGTTCTAGAACCAGTGCCGGATCTTCTGATGCATCAGTCAGGAACGCTCCATCCTGCCCTTCAGAGCCTCAAGCTGAAATTTTGGTTTTTCCACTTCCAATCTTAGCCAGGCTTCCAGAATTATCCCCTGCAGTACACCACATTTTGGTCTCTTCACACAAAAAGACAACTAGATAACTTTTTGCAAGCAAATGGAAGAGATTCTCTTGTTAGGCGAACAAAAAAGACATAGATCCCTTTTCAGCCCCTATACCTGCAATTTTGGAATTCCCGACAACAATTTTAATTAAGAAGCAGCAGTGGCCACTGTTCGACTTCAACTAGCTGCTATATCCAATTATCATGTGGGGAAACTTGTATCCAATGTAATGTCCCACAAGTTATGCAAGACCTTCCTTAGGGGTACATTCCTGTTAAGGCCTCCTGTAAGAAAACCTCTTTCCCCATGGGATCTAAATTTAGTATTATCAGCTTTGATTCTTCCCCCCTTCGAACCTGCATCCTCTTGCTCACAATTTTTTTATCCTGGAAAACACTCTTTCTAACAGCAGTTACCTCAGCTAAGAGGGTTTCAGAGTTGCAGGCTTTATTCATCCATCCTCCCTATTTGATCTTCCACAAAGATAGAGTTTCCCTGAGAACAAATCCCTCCTTCTTGCCAAAAGTTTGTTCTGAAGCAAATTGAAACCAGTCTATAGAATTGCCTGTGTTTTTTCCTAACTATAGCAACACGGCAGAATATAAGCTTCACCAATTGGATGAACATAGACAACTGCGTTTTTATTTACACAGGATGAAAGAGTTCACAAAATCAGATCAATTGCTTGTGTCCTATTCAGAAACAAAAAAGTCTGGGCAGTCTGGAAAGTTACTTAGTCCAAATGGCTTACTGAGACTATCAAATATGTTTATCACTCTCATAATAACGAACCGCCAGAGAAAGTGAAAGGACATTCAACTAGAGCAGTGTCTACTTCTATTGCCTTTAATCCAGACTTCCATTGATTCAGTTTGTGCTGCTGCTACATGGGTTAATCCTCACACCTTTATCTCTCATTACAAAGTAGATGTGGCCTCCTGGTACAGGGCATCCTTTGGTTTCACTGTCCTGAAAAGTTTATTCCCTTGAGCCAGAAAGGTGATGGGGACTCTGTCCCAACCAGCAAAAATGAAGGTGAGATAGGACAACATAACATAAATAAGTTATGTACTCGCCATAACATTCCATGTTTGTTGCCCAGTATCTCGCCTTCATTCTTGCGTCCTACCCAGCCATCCCCCTCCTGAAGGATCTAGAGGAATATTTACAATTAGCAAATATGGTCTGATTCCCATCCTGCCTTCCTCTTAACTTTATGACCAATATGTTTCATATATTTTCTCTTTCTGTATGTTAAACATATCATAGGGAGCTCTCTCCCTCAAATGAGATCTGGGGAACAGCCACTAAGCACAGTGGGATAGGTTGTAGCCTCGAGCCAGTAGAAACTCTCGAGCTTTGGTATGCAGCTGAGTCGGAGCCATGTTTTGGCTCTGAACCTATCTCCCATCCAGTCATAAAGGTTCCTTTTGAAGAGGGCCAAAGAGGTGCTCTGCTTGTTCAGCTCTAGTATTGAATGTGTATACTATGTAAAGAAACTTCATGTACTTGTGGAAAGGACATACAAGTAAACTTCCAGATAAAGAAACTTCTCATAGTTGTATAAACAACAGACAAGTAAACTTCCAGAATCAGATCAGTTTGAACCTGGTAATAAATGTGTTTATATAATCAGTTTACGATTGTATATATTTCATACAAAAATTGCAGTTTACCAAGCACACCAGATCAGATTACTGCAAGCTTAGCAAGATGAATTGAAGACAGTACTGTATGCCATAAGGCAGTATGGTGAAGATCAATTTAATACAGTTTATGCAGTTACAGTTTTCACTATTTATCCAAGAAAATTGTAGACAGTAACAGTAAATTCTTGCACCATTCAGCAGTACTGAAAACTTAAATGATGTCAGCTAAAGAAACAGCTATGGTAAGACAGTGGGTGGAGTTTCACTCACAGAACAGTATGTTAGAATCTGGGGGGGAATTCATGAGAGTAAATGTAAAAAGTTCAACAGTTAAGATTCATTTTATATAGGTGCAGAAATGCACAGTGTTAGATTACTACTTTCTTTTTACTGTCATAACCTCAAATGAAACTAATGTCACTGAGGTTTCAGCTTGATTTACTAATAAATTTACAGCCTTTCCATGTCACTGTTGTATATTATCAGTTTGCTTACACACTTGCAAGAGTTTATTAGCAGCAAATGTTTATTTCATGCAGAAAAATGTAAATAAAGTCAGGGCAACAAGCAGTGCTATCAGTTTATAATTGTTAAAGCTGCAATTGTTATTTTAAGGACCTAATACTCAATACAATCAATAATTTTAGTCACCCAGCCTTGCACAAGAGATGAAAAGGAGAGGTTTAAAAGGCCTAACTATAAAAATGACACTTGGACATTAAAGCAGGTATTCCAATAACTCATCAGTGACTTGGACAATTCAGAGTAAAATTTGGCAAGAGCTGTGGTGCAAAAGTTGACTGTCTGCGTTTAAATTATTTCTTCAATGGTTCTTTAAACTTAAAATGTATGAGTTAAAGCATGTATGTTTTCAGGCAGTTATATAACAGCACTAGTTTCAGTTTGTTTTTAATCTATGTTCAGATAATACTGACAGGAAAAGGTACTAATAGTTAAGTTTCCAGAATATAACATTACCAGTTTTCAGTTATGCTTTTATTTGTGTTTCTGTAACACTGGTAAATATATATTCATTCAGTATTACTTTATTTTCCAGATTATAACATTTATACACAGCTATTTTAAATATCCAGTAATGTAAATTGCAGGCAAGATTCAGAATTTAACATTCAAACTCTATTATGTGTTCAGTATGGTAAGTTTCAGTCCAATTTCAATAACATCATACATTTCTGCTTCACAGCATTCAGTCAGTTTTAAGGGTAATGTGACAGAATTATTTGTAGCAGGCTTATTACATCATACATTTCTGCTACATCATTGTTAACATTGTTCATCATACATTTCTACTACATCATCGTTCACAATGTTCAGTCAGTAGTTAAGGGTAAATTGACAATTATTTATAAGTTGCTTATTAAGCTAAGGTATTTAAAGAATAGGTAGTAGTAGTTATTCAGTGTACTCAAGGCATAACAGGGCAAGCTTAATTTATTAGTTAATTTACAGATTACAGTGCACTTTACATAATTATTGTACATTAGTCATAAAGTTAAAGGAACACTAACAGAAAATGTAAAGATATAGACCTGTAATACAGAAAGCATAGGTTTTAGTAAACTATTATATCTCATAACTGCACTTGTATTCCACTCAGCAAGTGCCTTCCAGGTGTTCTGAAGAGTCTACAGCAGAGAGAGACAAAAGAGACTTTGGAGTGATTAAGTATAATTGTTCTGCTTTTCTTGCTGTCTTAAATAATTCCGCCTAAAACGCCAGTTTTTTAGTGAATCTGTGATTTAAAAAGTTTGTCATTGCTACATATTGTACTTATTTGCTGCCTGTACTTGAATTAAGTCATTTTTGTGTTTAAATAATCTGTTTAACTGTTGTAGGCTACACACTAAAGTGTGATAGCCTTTTCTGTGCATTTAAAGTGTTGTTTTGATTGTATCTGCTCTATTTTCTGAAAAAAAAATGTACTTGTTTCCCACCATTCTGGACTAATATAGTCTAGTTTTCAGATTATTGCTGAATCCAGGGCTGTGTTACAAGTTTCTGTGTTGCCCATGCCTTACATGGATAGAAGGACGTTTCCCTGTTCACCTGTGAGGGAGGGGAGCTTTGAGCAGCCTATCTGTCCCTGGAGGAGTGGTTTCAGCCCAGAAGTTAGTAGTTTATCGGCTATTTTGGGCTAATTTCTATCTCTTTCACCTCCCTGCTATAAAAACCGCATTTGCGTGGTTTTGCACACTGGACAGTGCCGGTTAGCTAGATTTAAAGTATTCTCGTCTCCACAAAGTCTACTCTTCAATTTTTCCCTTGGAACTAGACACACCTTCAACTTCAGCACTCAAACCATTCATTTCACAGTCAAGCACTTGCTTAAAACTCATAGCAAGCACTAATTAACCCTAGCACTAGACCCCCCTATACTGTCCAGAAGGACAAGGCTCTCTATTCGTCCCCACCAGCCAATCAGAAAAACAGCTTACTTTACCTATTCAGGCATGTCCAAAGGGCAGCTTCTGGTGTACTTTCCAGTCCACCTGGTGAAGCTGGGCATTTTGAGGCAATGTTACAACTGCCTCATGTACACAGACAACCCTCTCCTCCTACCACCAAACACTAATATATGTGAGAGATGCAATTATACAGCCAAACTGGAGGCAAAGCTCTCTCAACCCAAGACTGGAACTAACAGTCAAGAGGAGAAGTGTAATACTTGCAACATACCACCAGTCTCACATAGACCTAATAAACCAACACTGGCAAATAACACACATTAATACATGAAAACATACTCGGAGGCTCTAAATAAAAATCTGCAAAAGCAACAGAGACCTCCAAAGCAGAAATCCAAGCAACCTCCACACCCCATCACCAACCATGAAACACATACTTCACATAATCAGTGTGCCATGCAATCAAAGCCCTTAAGGCAAAATAACATACCCAACACACTAGTAATAAGTGTCTCTATAGTCAGGCACACTGATGTCCCACTAACAAGGCGGGACAAGGAGAAGGTTACAGTTAGCTGCCTGTTGGGTGCCAGGATCCACCACATAACACAAGCACTCAGATCATTCCAGAACAAATACAAATACAACTCTGTCATTGTCCATGTTGGTGTGAATGACCTCAGACTTACCTCTATGGACTACATGAAAAGAGACATGGAAGAGCTCTCTGATCATGTAGCCCAGGCCAGTATGACCCTGACCCTGAGTAGCATCCTGCCCTCACCAAGAATGATGCCACAGTATAAAGAAAAAATGATCAATTACTGGCTAAGTTTGTGGTGTCATTCAAAGGGGATCCAGTATCTGTCCACCTGGGGTGACATGCTCGACAAGCCATGTTGCTTCGCAAGAGATGGCTTGCACCTGTCACCCTTAGGCTTTCGAATACTGGCCAAGGCTTTTGCCACCCCCATAGTGCCTGTTTTAGGCAAGGCTCAAAAGACAAACCCAACATCATAAATAGCACAAGTAACCAAAAACTGAGGGTAATGCTACTTAACGCCAGACGTCTAAACCTTAAAATGCATGCACTCGAGGCATTCCTCAGTATGGAGAACATCAACATCTGTGAAGTAACAGAAACCTGGTTTAAGGCTCCTGAGAGCACCCCAGCACTACTAGGCTATAACTCATACCATACCTGTCGACCATAGAATGAGGACCGAATCACAAAAGATGGGGGTATATCCATATTCATCAAGGATACCCACACCTCCAGGTTAGTGATATAGCACAATGCATCAGAGATCATCCATGTGCAACTAACAATGGGCAAAACTGCAATCCAAATTTTAGCTTGCTACAGATCACCCACCATTACTCAGGACCCCCATTCCGCATTTCTGGAGACACTGGGAAATATGAAGGTCCTACCAAACACCCTAATACTGGGTGATTTCAATTACCCAAACATAAACTGTGAGAACTACTCAAGTACTAACTCCCTTGCCCAACGCTTCCTAGTATTTATAAACTCAAATGCCCTTGATCAACTGGTCAGCACCCCCACCAGAGGGAACAACATATTGGACCTGGTCATCACCAACATGGGCGACCGTTGTTTCACACCGAAGGTCAACCCCTCGCTGGTTAGATCAGACCATAGACTAATCACTCTGGAAATCCACATTCCACCCCCACCTCCAGTCAATGAAACCACCGTGAAAAACTTTTCAAAAGCAAACTTCACGTTACTTAAGACCGATGTGGAAAGGTTCACAGCCCCCATGCTAAAGGACAATGCTGTCTAAGCTGTTGAAACCTTTAGAAAGGCACTCTATGAGCATCTGCAGGAATGCATGGATTGTGCTATCCCAAGTAGAACCAAGACTCACTCCTCCAAGAAAAGGAAACCAGTCTGGTGGACCCCTGCCATAAACAAGCTATACAACAGAAGGAGGAAACTAGTACAGAAAAGAGTAAAATCCCAAGAAGGAAAGACATCCCTGATCAGTATCAGCAAGAAACTACAATCCCTCATTAAATCATCTAAGGCTAGTTTCGAAAGAAAAATTACCAATGATTCCAAAGATAACCACAAAGCGTTCTTTAGCTATGTCAAGAACCTAAGTGGAAACTGTCAGATCTGCTAGAGTTAGTGCAGAATGGCACAAAATACACTGAACCAACTGATATTGCCAACATTCTGGCAGACAGGTTTAGTGCAAACTTCACCCCCCTCTCACCCCGTAAAGGGCCCATAACTATACCAGAAGGATATAGGTCCCCATCAATCAATGACACACAGATTCAAACAACCCTATCAAAGGCCAAAAACACAGCTTCAATGGGACTGGACGGTGTTCCAGGCTGTGTCTTACAAGAGCTCCAAAATGAACTAACCCATCACCTAAACACACTGTTCAAACTCAGCCTCTCTACAGGCTATGTACCCACAGAGTGGTGCACAGCAACAGTTATTCCACTCCACAAAGGTGGAGCCACAACGGACCCCGGGAACTATCATCCTATTAGCCTGACTAGCCTGGTCTGCAAGGCTATGGAGCACATCATCATGGAACTAATTAACAGAGACATTGGGAACCTCCAAACCTTGAACCCTACCCAGTTTGACTTTGTGAAGGGCAGACCATGCCTCCTAAACCTGGTGGACTTCTTTGAGCCAGTTACCAAGGCATTAGATGGGTGAAAGGAGGACCACACAGCCTACCTAGACCTCACAAAGGCTTTTGACACCATTCCCCATTCTAGTATTATAGAAAAGCTCACCAGCTTGAACATAAACCCCTACATCATGAGATGGGCTGCCAACTGGCTCATGGATAGAACCCACATGGTGAGAGTTGCAGGCTTTACGTCCAACTCTAAACTGGTTACAAGTAGCATCCCCCAGGGCTCAGTCCTAGGACCCCTCCTGTTCGGTATATACTTCTCAGAGGTACAGGCATGCATAGGATGACTATGGCTGACCAGGTTCACAGATGACTGCAAACTAGGGGCCATAACTGATTCTCCGGCTGATACAGACACCCTCCAGAAGGGTCTCACTGAGACAGATATCTGGTGTCAAAATCATGTTCTCAAGCTAAATGCCAAAAAGTGCATAGTCATCCCCTTTGGAAAACATAAAGTACCCATGAACTAGCACATAGGTGGTAGTCCCCTAAATACAGAAAATGTAATAAGGGATCTGGGGACCCAAGTAGATAGTAATCTCTCCTTTGATAATCATATTGCCAAGGTGGTTAGAAAATCCTTCTATGTGGTCCACCTAATCACATAAATGTTCACATCTAGAACAAACGAGGTTATTGTGCCTCTCTACTCATCACTCATTACACCCGTCTTAAAATACAACACCCCATATGGGATGTACCTTACAAGACACCTGCAACAGCTGGAAAGACCACAAAAGTACCTTACCAAGAGGATTACTGGCCTCAAACAGATGCCCTATGCAGCCCGACTTAAGAAACTCCAGCTGTACTCAGGTTGCATACTGCTTACTCAGAGGTGATCTCTGCCTGACATACAAGGCCATGTCCAACCCAGAACTGATGGACATGCTCCACCTAAAAAAAAAAAACAAATCCTGGAGAGCCACATGCTCTAGAGATATAAACCTCACCACAATGATAAATAGAACATGCTGGAGGGATAGATTCTTGTCCCAGAGACTCCCCATGCTTTGGAACAGGATTCCAATATACATCAGGCAAAGCCCCTCACTAACACTCTTCAAGAGAAACCTTGACGGGTGGATGGGAAACAGAAAATTTCCCCCGGGGATCACTGCAGTGGCTCTTCTGGACAGTGGCACAGGGAACTAATGGCTCTGGTGGACAGAGGCATAAGGAACTAATCTAAGGGGGTGGTGAAAGCCAACACATTCTGGCTAGGCTTATAAATGCCCTTGGGCAGATAGCCTAGTACTTACCTATGAACCTATGAACCTATAAATATTACACAATTTTAGGAGGCAGACCTCTATTAGAGCACATAGAAGTTAAAAAGGTAAGTAGCATTGTTATCAAATCTAGATGAAAATTCACAGACACAAGTTAATACAGTATATGGTAATTATGCTTCAAGACCAGTTATAAAGTTATCCCTTTAGTGCTGATTTCAATTAGTCTTCTGAAAATAGCCATCATGCTTGATAGCCTATACAGTACAATGTTTAAAGATTTAAATCTATGAACAACAGGAAAAGGTTTCATTTGCTATAAGAGAGAGATGCCATTGTACACTAAGGCACCAGTTCAAAGGGTAAAAACATAGGCAATAGACAGTGTAACTTTGCCAATACAACATACAGAGATAAGGAAGAAAAATAGGCTGGAATAACAGTTTGTACTCTGTCTAACTTAAATGAAGACTCAGAGACAGGTTAAGGATGTGTATGGCATTTTTCCATAATGTTTCCAGAACAGCAGAGTTAAAAGAATTACCTGGCCTAATCAGTTTTAGAAACCACAGAATTAAGACACTGGGCCGGATTCACGATGACTTGCATGGAGTCTAAGAGTAGAGTAAGACTCCATGCAGCCATCATATCCGACGAGCGATCCAGGAACAGCCTGTAGGGGAGTGTAAGAGAGCTCCTAAAATGGCTCTTACACGGACAGGGCTGGACATGCAAATCACCTCAATTGCAGGTGAAAGGTATGCAAATGAGGTAGATTTGTGATTCAGGAAATCCAAACCTGTCCGAGTAAGAGCAGTGTTATTTGCAGAAATGTACGTAGTTGACAACTGAGTATTGTTCTGCAAATAGCAAAACGGAGCCATGACAGCCACAAATAAAGGTTGCATCCAGTGCAGGAAGCATGCCAATGGCCAAATATATGGCCATAGGAAATGTTCCCTGATGCAAAATTAAAATAAAAATATTTTTTATGCTGATTTCCGACATTTTAAGAGTAATGCAGCACCGCGCAAATGGGCTGCACTCTAAAAACCAGAATACTAAAAATTATAACCCACAAATGTGGATTTTATAGAAATTGTTAATGTACAATGCAAGGGAATGGCAGGGTGAAGACAACATGGCCACTGTGTAGAGGTTGCTAAGGGGGGGAAGCTCAGTCTAAGACATGTAACCAAGCATTAGTAGGCAATCCTATGTAAATGAGTGTTAGGATAGTGAATCGCTAGTTTACATAGCAAATGAGCACAGTCAGTGGAAAGTAGGAGTAGGATATGGAGAGTAACAGAGTAGAAGATAGGTGACATCACGAGGGGAGTATGTTCAAAAGAAGTGAAGCTCATTGGAGCAGAGTGGCATGTGTCCGCTGTCAGTTAGACATCATGGAAAGAGGTGTGTCAACAGGTAGGCTAGGGAGAGCCAAGAAATGGAAGGTGTATACTGTGGATAACACCAAGGATTCTTGCTGAGCGTGCATGCGCAGGTGTGCGCGCGTGTAAACACGAGTAAGACAGAGTGCGTGCGTGTAAGCGTGAGTGCGCGCGTTTAAGCCAGAGTAAGCATGTATAAGGCTGTTTAAAGAGTTGAAAGCTCGTTTGCACTGGTGTGCACGCGTGTTAACCCAAATAAGCAAAGTTTAGTCCGTGTAAGCATGTGTGCACCCGTGTTAGCTGCTGTGAGCATGTTTGCGCTTGTGTGCACGGTGCTCCCCCCCTGAGGAAACAGAAAGGAAAAAGGAAGCACAAGAAATAGTACAAAGCTACCAGGGAGTACTAGCAGAACTAGCAGGTGAAAACAATCAGAATCAGGCAATTACACAGGCAGTACACTAACCCAGCCCAGCCTAGCACTTAAAACTCTGCCAACAACAGTCCATTATGTTTCTCACAACAGACACTGCAGTAAGCTAATAGAAGTGAAAACTGAAAAAGCATTACTCAGACAAAGAAATGTTAGGGGCTGCCATTGCTGTTATAAGGTGACATATGCAACATGCTGAGGGTGGTGACAATGGAAATGCTGCTGTACAACCCACAGTGAGGAGACGGAGAAGAGTGTACAGGCCCAGGGTAACCTACCAGGGGCTACACGAGCTGGAGATAGTGGAGCGCTATAGAGTGGACAGAGACCTCCTGCAGCAAATTGTTGAGCTGTGCAGGCCACGCCTCACACACAGAACCAACAGAGGGGAATCCATCCCAGTTAAAACCAAGGTATGTGTTGGCCTAAGAATATTAGCAACAGGTACCTTCCAGAGACCAACTGGTGATATGATGGGGATATCACAGGCATCAGCATCGAGGGTACTACACCAGTTCCTGGATGCCATGTCAGCACATGCCGGTGATCATGCATATTTCCCCAATTCCCATGAGGTATTGGCCAGCAATATGCATCTCTTCCAGCAAATAGTGGAATACCCTGATGAAGTGAGTTCAATAGACTGCACGCACATATGCATCAAAGCACCAGCCGGCGTGCAGGGTAGGGTCTACTTCAACCGCAAGGGCTTCCCCTACATTGACTGCCAGGTCATGTGTGATGACCAGGGCATAATACTGAATGTGCGTGCATGCTGCCCTGAAAGCTACCATGATTCCCATATCTGGCATCTGACGCAGCTGTACCAGACATTTGCCAATGGGGACATCCCACATGGTCACCTAGTGGGGGATGCTGGCTATGCACTGGAGCCGTGGCTGATGACACCCATCAGAAATGCACACACACCTGAACAGGAATGCTATAATGAGGCACACGCACAAACACGTAATGTAATAGAGCGTGTGTTTGGGCTGCTCAAGTCACGGTTCCGGTGCCTGGACACATCTGGTGGAGCCTTGCAGTACTCACCAACTACATGTACCCAAATTGTCATGGTATGTGCTATGCTACATAATATAATCCTGCAAAAACAGCTGCAGCAGGACCAGCATAGGCCTGGGCCAAACAGCCCCCCACCATTTCCAAGGCCATCACAGGCAGAGCGTAACTCAGAGGAGGAACAACCTGAGCCTGCCCCAGTAGGCAGAAGGAGGCTTGCCCAGTATGCTTTGGACTTGGCAAAGAGGCAAAGCATAGCACATACACTGGCTCAGTAGGAACTCTGGAAATGATACCCCTCTCCGACTCTCACATAAAGTAAAAGGGATGCCTAAGTTGACAATACCTGCTTCCAAACATGTGCAGGTAGTGTAGTATGTGCATCTGACATAGGCAGCCCTGTAGGACCACCTAAGGCATGAATGCCATGTGTTAAGCAATATAAAGCAGTGCTAAACAGCAATTACCACCATGTAGTATATGCAAACAAAATAGCACACACCAACTAGCACACCTGTGGTCAATGTTCAGTAATGTTGGGCAACATCCAGCAATGTTGGTGAATATTGAGCAATGTCGGACAAGCCTGGTCTAAGTAGGGCATAGCTGAACAAAAGCCAACATGTTCATATTTGCTTAATAAGCCCTTAAGCAGTCTGGTCTGCTCAGTATGAAAATATAAAGCAGTATGGGCCTCAAACCGAGGATACTGTGCACTATAGCCAAAGTACTGAACCACTAAACCATGACAGTATTGACAGTATTGCAGTGGTCCACCTATATGATGGAATGTTGATAAGACTACACAAAGTATTCCATGGAAACACTGCAGGCACAGCATAATTCTTGTTGAGTTATGACACAAAGGTGAGTCCTGCAGTGAGAGCAGAACCTGACTTCCAACACACACAGTATAAATTTTAATACTGGTCATGTTCGCACACATCAGCAAATGTAGTGGACCTCAGATAGCAGCATACTGAGGGTTCACACTGGGCATGCTCACACACTTAAATAAATGAGACAAATGTCAGGAAACAAAACATGTAATGTCATAACTGGGCATGCTCACACACTTAGGCTATGTCTGAGTACAGCAGTGGTCCACGCATATCTGACAGTTGCATGTGTTAACCCAGGAACCTGTCACTATACAGCAATCTGCCCTGTGCACACAGTTATATGACAACAGACACATCTATAATATAGTGGAACCCTGACATAATCAAATATGTTCTGCAGATACTGAAGTTCTTCATGGAAACTGGTAAAGCAAAGATGATAAAGACCTGCAAACAGTATCAGCAATAAACATTGTGCATCATGAACATAAGCATAGGTTCAGAGGTCGATACTAGGCTATCTGCCCTAGGGCATGTACAAACCTAGCCAGAGTGTGTTTGACATTCGCAACCCTGTGACATTACTACACTGTGTGTGAAAAGTAGGTCACACATGATAGCCCATGTACGTTTATGCTAGTGTGCCTCTGTCTAGCAGCGACACAGAGGATATCCCAGGGGTAAATATACAATCACCCATTCAGTCATCAAGATGTCTCCAGTAGGTGGTCAGTGGGTGGCACTGCCTATGTGAAACTGGGATTACATTCTGTAGTGAGTGGAGCCTCTGGGATAAGAATCTGTCCCTCCACAATGTCCTATTAACATCTGTGCTGAGGTATACATCCCTGCAGTGTGTAGCTCCAAGGGAGTTGGATATCCTGAGGTGGAGCATGTCCAGTAATACTGGTTTGGGTATAGCTGTAAACAACAGGCACACATCATATCTGAGTAGGTGGTAAGTGACTGAGTAGAGCTGGAGTTACTGCATCTGAACTATACAGGGCATCTGTGTGAGTCCCTACATCTGCTTGGTGAGGACCGTCCATGGCCACTACAGTTGCTGCAGGTGTCAGGTAAGGTACACCCCAAATGTGGCATTGTAACCAAGCATGGATGGGATGAGTATAGGGGCACAATGACCTCACTTGATCTAGATGTGAAACCATATGGCATAAGGTGGCACACATAGCAGGTGTGTCCACCCACTTTGGCAATGTGAATGTTAAAGGCGACAGTACGAACAAGTGATGTCCTCAAACCCCTAACAACCCCTACCGTATGTTATGGAGTACTACCTATGTGGTAATGTGTGGGCATGTTGGTACTCCCAAAGAGGATGACTATGCAACTAATGGCATTAAGCTGTAGGCCATGGCTCAAGCACCACTCATCCATCTCTGTGAGACCCTGGTTGAGTATGCATGTGGCAGCTAGAGAGTTGATAATGGCACCCAGTTTGCAGTCAAGTGCAAACATGATCAGCCATATTCCCCCCGTGATAGCCTGTATGTAAGACAAATGTATACTGAACAAGAGAGATCCCAGGACCAAGCTGTGTGTGATGCCATGTGTAACTGGTGTATAGTCAGACATGGCACCTGAAATCCTCACCATATTGGTGCTATCGCTGATCTAGGTATCAATCCATTGTGTGAGATATGTGTCCAAATTGACGCTGGTGAGCCTATGTATAATTTCCCAGTGGGTTATTGTGTTGAATGGTTTTGCAAGGTTCAGGTAGGCTGTGTGGATAGCCGTCCCTATGTCGATGGACCTGTTAGCCATTTAAAGAATACCTACAGGTTCAAGAGGCAAGATCTGGCCACAACAATGCTGAAATGAGTAGGATACAGTGTCTGTAGGTTCCCGATGTCTATGTGTAGGAGTCCTATGACAATATGCTCCATAGCTTTGCAGAACAGGCCACTTAGGCTTATAGGGCAATATTGTCTTTGGTCCGTTGTGGCACCAACTCTGTGGAGCACTGTTGCAGTATGCCATTCCTTGGGTACATATCCTGTGGTAACTTCATAGGTTCATAGGTTCATAGGTTTATACTAGGCTATCTGCCCTAAGGCATTTATAAGCCTAGCCCCTTATATGAAAAATACTGTGCCCATTAGTTTGTTGTGCCTCTGTCCAGCAGTGACACAGAGATGATTCCCGGTAAACCCTCGATCTCCCATCCACAGGTCTAGATTTCTCTTGAACAGAGTCAGCGAGGTGCTCTGCCTCACATGGACCGGGATTTTATTCCACAGCATAGGGAGTCTCTGAGTGATAAATCTATCTGCATTCCGGTATTGAACAGTGATGTAATGTGAGGGTTGCTCATGTCTATGTGTAGGAGTCCTATGACAATATGCTCCATAGCTTTGCAGAACAGGCCACTTAGGCTTATAGGGCAATATTGTCTTTGGTCCGTTGTGGCACCAACTCTGTGGAGCACTGTTGCAGTATGCCATTCCTTGGGTACATATCTTGTGGTAACTCCAGTATTGAACAGTGATGTAATGTGAGGGTTGCGTTTGTCATGATGCTCGTGTATGATGCAGGCTGGGACACCATTTGGTGACATTGATACTGTGATGTACGCTGTGGGGAGGGCAGCACTCACCTGTTACTGTGTGATGTCAGGGAGGTTATACTCTGTTTGGATGGATAGTTGCTCCTTAGGGAGGGTGTGTGGGAGATATCTGCACTGAACCTGTTTGCCAGGATGTAGGCAATGCCAGTGGGTTCAGGGTAGGTTTAGTCAGTATGCAGTAACTCACAGCATATCAGTGAGTGTCCACCCAGGTTCCTGACATAACTGAAGAAGGCCGTGTTATGGTCCTACGTGTCAGGTGCAATTGTCTGGTAGAAGTGGCCCTTAGAAAAGTCCATGAGTGATTGTAGCTGTCTGCTAGTACAGATCACAGATGCCTTCCCTGTCTGGGATTGTGCTCTATCATGTAGTAGTGTTCTCTTGATGTTGTACAGCTTATTAATGGCTGGGGTCTACCAGACAGGTCCCCTGTTACTGTAGTAGTGGGTCTATTTGTTATTTGGGAGAGCACAATCCATGCGGTCCACTAGGTGTCCATAGAATGTGTATGTAAAGGATGCAGTAGTGTGAGCCGTATATGCCACTGTCTCAGGATCTCTGAAGGATTCCACCTTGCTTCGGTGAAGTGAGATGTTGGCTCATGAGAAGTTCACCAAGATTACCCAGGATGGGTGTGTGGAGGGTATATGTATGTCCTGTGAGATACATGTATGTTCTGACCTTACCAATGAGGGGTATATCGCTGGTGTGGAACATAGAGTCCCCATGTTGGTGATGAGCAGGTCCAATATGTATTTCCCCTTGTGGCTGTGCTGACTGGTTGTGCCAAAGCATATGAGTCCACAAATTGTAGTGACTGTTGGATGAGGTTGTCGGGGCTAGAGTAGTATTCCCAGTCAATATGTGTGTATATGAAATGTATATGAAGTCACACAATATAATGGTGTCTGTGAAGACCTGCATATTCTCCATAGTTCCCACAAAAGCCGAGTGTGGTTCCTGAGTTTGGGAGTGTGTTCTGTAGCAGGCAACAAACTGAAAGGCAGTATTGCACAATGGCAGTTGTCTATGTATGGTCTGTGATGCTTTGTGCAGTGCCACTAACCTGGAGGTGTGTGTATCCGTGATGTATATGGATACTCCCCCTAGTTGTGTTGTCTGTTCCAAGTCTTGTTGTCAGACAGCATGGTATGGAACATAACCTGGTAGTGCTGGTGTGCATAAGCGAGCCTGAACCCAGTGTCTGTCAGTGCACAGATATTGCTCTCCTCCATACTGGGGAGAGTCCTGAGTGGCCACAATATGAGGTTAACACAACTGTTGTTGAGCAGCATTACCATTCGTTTCATTTAACCTGTAATGTCTATGGAGGTGGGTTTGTCTTCTGAGCCTTGCGTAAAAAAGGCACTCTGGTAGTAGCAAGAGCCTTAGCCAGCATACCAAAGTCCAAGGGTGACAAGTGCAAGCTGTCCATAGTGAAGCTATGTGGCATGTTGAGCATGTCACCATACACTGACAGACACACTGTATCCCCTATGAATGAAACAAATGTGTTAGCCAACTGTTAAATGTGATATGTGTGTCCGTATACTGTGACATCATAATTGGTGGGTGTAAGATGCTAGACAAGGTCAGGGTCATACTGGCCTGGGCTACATGATCAGAGTGTACCTCCATGTACCATGTCATGTAGTCCAGGGGGTCACGTCTGAGGTGACACACACCAGCATGGACAATGATGGTGCCAGTCTTGTGCTTGCTTTGGAGTGACCTGACTGCTTGTGTTATGTGGCAGATCCTGGCAGCCAACAGACAGCCCAAAGTGACTATTCCCTTATCAGGGCTGGTGAGTAGTATGTCAGTGTGTCTGAACATGTGTCACCTATTACAAGTGTATTAGGTGTGTTGTTTAGCCCGAAGGGCAGTGACTGTATGGCACACAGACATTGTGAACTTAGTGATATGTGGGTATTGTAGAGGGGTAGCAGGTGTGTGTGTGTGTCTGCTTTGGAGGCCTCTGCTGCTTAGGTAGAGTACATTTACAGCAACCAAGTATGTCAATGTGTGCTAATGTGGTTTGAGTGCTGTTGCTAGAGGATATGTGGGACTGATATGTGGTGTGTGTGCTTACCTTCACCACCTGATACACTGTGCCAGTCATGGGTCGAGAGAGTTCAGCTCCCTGTATGTCTATATAGGTGCATCTCACACATATATCTGAGTTTGTCGGGAGGAGGAGAGGGTTGTCTGTGTACATGAGGCAGATGTGACATTGTGTGAATATCACAATATCCACCAGCTGGATTGAAGAGTACACACAAAACCGACCCCTGGACATGCCAGGATATTATCATGGCATACTCTGTAGCCTGATCACAAAGGATCAGTAGGGTGTTAAGCGTGTAAAAGAGTATAACAGGGATTAGTGCTCATGTTCGTTAGTGTGTTGTAAAGAGGAGCTGAGAAGGAGTCCAGACTGAATCATGGCACCTCCTTCTGCTATGTCATAAATATCAATGTCAACACATATATGTCCTGAGTCAGGGCCAACTGTACCTGAGTGTCAATGCCGACATCATGACAGAAAGGCCCATATGTACATTCCCATACCCCACTGACAATAGTCCACATCATCATACCAGGAGATATCACATGTAGAATGGATGAGCAGCTAGCCCCACTGCCAAAAGCATGGCAGCAGGTGGAATACATTGATTCACATTATGTGTCATGCACAAACTACAGAACAAACAGATCATGCACCTGAACAGTTAGCTGAGCCGCACCCCCTACACAGGATGTGGAACTGTTGAATGTGTCACAGCTACAAATGGCACTCCCCACAAGTGTTGGTGCACAACACACCATGAGAAGTCAAGTCCAGTATGCCTATGAGGTCTGATCTGCAAGGTCATGGAGTCCATCATGGTTGCAGTCATAAACAGAGCTATTGGAAGCTGACACACACACAACCCTACCAACTGTGGTATGTTCATGTGCGGATCATGGTTACCCAAACATGATAGACTGTTTGCAAGGCAGCCACCCAGGACATACTTCAATGAACACATCTACACATGTGCCACATAGACTTTGAATAGCCCTTTATCAACATCCCAGACACATGTAGTATCCACAAAACCAAAAAGCTGTGCATAAATATGTGTTGACATATGACGGAATGTCAATGTGTCCACAGATAGATCACACAAGGTAAGGATACTGAGGTCATGTTCAAGCTGTTGACACCTGCTGACCCACATGGACCATTCCTGGAATGGCATAAAACAAAGTGTACACACATCACCATGTCCAGTGTGATTATGTCACCATCCTATAAATACAGCAGGAGAAGGGAAACCAGCTGGTAAAGCAAATAGTGCGCAGTGTTAGTGCATTTCTTTCTAGTATTATAACATAGTTAGCTAGGGGGTTTGAATCCTGCACACAGTGAGTGTGTGTGGGGGGGTTGTGTGTATGTGTGCAATTTCCTTTGAAAGGAGTGCTCTTTTTGGAGACTGGGAAAACACACTAGAAGATGTGCATTCCTTTTTGGAAAGACTGATGATGTCACCATCCTAGAAATACAGCAGGAGAAGAAAAACCAGCCAGTATATCAAATAGCCCGCTGTTCTAATGTGTCATTCTCTAATATCATAACATAGGTAAGTAGGGGTTTGAATCCTGCAAACGCTGACTGTGTGTGTATGTGTGCAATAGTCTTTGAAAGGAGTGCTCTTTTTGGAGACTGTGAAAACACACTAGAAGATGTACATTCCTCTTGGGAAAGACTGATGATGTCACCATCCTAGAAATATAGCAGGAGAAGGGAAACCAGCCAATCTAACAAATAGTGTGCCATGCTAATGTGTCTTTCTCTGTAGTATCATAAGGTAAGTAGTGGTTTGAATCCTGCAAATGCTGACTGTGTGTGTTGGGGGTGTGTGTATGTGTTCAATTGTCTTTGAAAGGAGTGCTCTTTTTGGAGACTGTGAAAACACACTAGAAGATGTACATTCCTCTTTGGAAAGACTGATGATGTCACCATCCTAGAAATACAGCAGGAGAAAGGAAACCAGCCAGTATAACAAATAGCATGCCATGCTAATGCGTGTCTCTCTAGTATCATAACATAGGTAGCTAGGGGTTAGAGTCTTGCAAACACTGACTGTGTGTGTATGTGTGCAATTGTATTTGAAAGAAGTGCCCTTTTTGGAGACTGGGAAAAAAAACTAGAAGATGTACATTCCTCTTTGGAAATACTGATGATGTCACCATCCTAGAAATACAGCAGGAGAAGGGAAATCAGTCAGTATAACAAATAGCGTGCAGTGCTAATGCATCTTTCTCTCTTTTTAGTATCATAACATAGGTAGGTAGGGGGTTGAATTCTCCAAACGCTGACTGGGTTGTGTGTATGTGTGCAATCCTCTTTGAAAGGAGTGCACTTTTTGGAGACTGGAAAAACACACTTCCTCTTTGGAAAGACTGATGATGTCACCATCCTAGAAATACAGCAGGAGAAGGAAAATCAACCAGTAAAGCAAATAGCACACCGTGTTAATGTGTCTCTTTCCAACATCATAACATAGTTAGGTAGGGGTTTGAATCCTGCAAAGTGTGTGTATGTGTGGGGGGGTTTGTGTATGTGTACAGTTTCCTTTAAGAGGTGTTCTATTTTGGAGACTGGGAAAACCCAGTAAAGGAGGTACATTCCTCTTTGGAAAGTCTGATGATGTCACCATCCTACAAATACAGCAGGAGAAGGTAAACCAGTCAGTAAAGCAAATAGTGCACCGTGTTAATGCATCATTTTCTAGTATCATAGCGTTGTTAGGTAGGGGGTTGAATCCTGCAAATGCTGACTGTGTGTGTGTCAGTGTTGGTTACCACAATGTGAGTTTTGCTTTTACTATGATATGACATAGTATGATGACAACAGTAAGTGCATTGCAGACATCAGGTATCTGCGTGGCAAATATATATGTGTACATGTCCCCTCAATCAGTACATAAGTGTGAAGCCTGCATACTACATGAATACATTTGTTTCCATTGACAGGTTGTGCCACTGCTACTCAGATCGTAGGTCACATATGTATGTATGTGACATGGCCATCCACTGTCATGTTCTGCGACCAAGGTCATCTGTGGCACACACACCCATGACAGTTACTGAAGAGTAGTGTGAGTGAGGGTATATGGCTGGGGTATATGTCAGACACGGTCATACACAACAAAGTCTGCCAAGAATTGACAGTTTTTATAGGTATATGACTGCCTTGTGGATATGCATTCAGGACTCTAATGTCTGTGATACACCTTGGGACTCCACAATACCTATGGATATGTGGATATGAAGGGACACATGACATAACATGGGTCTGTATGTACACAATGGTACCCGACATACATGTTGAGGGCTACCACCGGTGTGGTACTGACGGGATACTATGTATAGTACATAAGGATGACTATGCCATAGTCGGCTTACTGCTATACAGCATGTATCACACAACAGGTATCTGTCTGTATGATACCCTTGTGTAGGATATGCGTCCCATCCAGGGAATGTATTGTATGCCATTCCATGCATTCCCAGATTTGGATGGACACATCCCTAGTGTGTCTGCATGTACCTAAGGGGGCTATATGACACACAGGTGTGGCCACAGTAATGGGTGGTGGTCATCACCACTGGTTAGTGTTATAGTGCAGCACCGGAAGGATCCAATTGATACTGGGTTCTCCACTACTGTGTGTCAATTGTCAGGACATCATCCAATGATTGCTTGCAGTCATACTGTTGAGGTTGTGTATACTACCAGACTGCAAATCATTGACTGATATTAACAGTATCACCTGCAGCATAGTGTCAACCCATGTCATACACACGTCTACCCATGTTAGTACATAACTGTAGTAGAATGCATACTGGCCATTGAAAGAGGCAATGGGATGTTAATAATGTGTATGACAGGGTATGCCACATGTCCCATGTGTGCACTATGCTTGTACATCCAGACAGTGCGCACCCAACATGTTCACAGATGTACACTTGCTAATCTGTACTGCACACATCACACAAGTACTGTCCACTCGCTAACACATGCTGGCAACACATCACACATCAGCCAAGTGGCACATGGGTGGATAATACATACTCAGACCTAACAGTGGTGTAAACAATGCTACATTGACAAACAGAGCTTTGATGCATAATGTCTGCTCAGATATATCTACAAGGATGTAGTTAGACTTCCATGTTGACAACTCGCTATTATTCCTACACTGCTACAGTGTCACCCTGTGCATCAGCACCATGTTAGCCTGCCCCTCCGCCGATAATGCAGATGACAGGAGGTGGCACAGGTATCATCATATGCACATGGCGTTTTGTTGTTTGCCAGAGCCTGACATTGACCCATCCAATCGACATGTCTGTGTGTGTGTGTGTGTGTGTGTGTGTGTGTGTGTGTGTGTGTGTGTGTGTGTGTGAGGGACAACAGTACAGCATGGGCCAATGTTGATGTAATGTGTGTGTGTATGTGTGAGCTGTAGTTGTTTGCTTAATGTGTGTGTGTCTGCATGCACACAGCTCCACCATGTGGCTGCCATATACGGTGGTTTGTGGGACAGCCACAGACTGTACCTGCTTGGATGTACAGATCACTGTCTCTGGCCATGGACACAGTACCTGTGCCTGGCAGGGGTGCTACGGATGGTATCGGGCACCAACCCTGACTGGGTACTGTCATCAGAGGCAGAGGTATGATGACTGGACCCATGTCTCTGCTGGGACTGGCCAGAGCCACGTGCACGTGGTCTACTGGGATGGAGAATGGACAGGCCAGCCCCAGCATTGCTGGGGCTGGTACTGCCACTATGGGAGTGGCTGTGAGCTGTGGGCCGTCCGCGACCACTGCCAGCTGTTGCTGGCATGTGTCCCAGTCGACATCGCAACCATCCCGCACGGTCTTGGCTTGAGGAAGACATGTTGTGGAGGGCATCTATTGTCTCACCCAATGTCTATCAATGACCTCGATGTATGTCCGGATGGCACTGGCAAGGTCATGCATGCTGTCATTGATAGGGTGTTATGTGCCCTCTGTGCCCTAAGTCCCTGCCTGGTGTACCGTTCCATACATGCCTGAACCTGCATTACAGCCCAGAACATAGTGGTCGTCATAAAACCTGTGAGGGCTTGCCTGCCAGGGGCAATACATCCAGTGATGCTCCCCCGAGAACCCCTGGGCCTCCACCTATGTTGTACCATTGTGGGTCTATGGCTATGGCTGCTGTGAGGGGATGCACGTGCCGTGGGTACCACACTCTCCTGGTCAATACCAACTATATGCTGTCTTTCCCCTATGGCCATTGGTGGTGAGGGATGTAATGGCAGTATGAGTGTGCACATAGATGAGGTTGAACGCTGTGTACTGTCGATTGGTGGACCAATGACAGACCCTATCAAATCTCCCTGTGCCAAAATACATGTTTCATCATCACCACTATCTGTGGCAGTGGCTTTAGGTCACCTGCTGCTTTTGCCAAGCCCTACCTCAGCACCTGTGAGAGGAAGACAGGAAATGCACGTTACGGTCTGCACATGCACACATGCACACATGCACACATGCACACATGAAACACAGGAACACAAGAACACAGGAACACATGCACACATGCACACAGGAACACATGCACACATGCGCACAGGAACACATGCACACAGGAACACATGCACAAAGGAACACATGCACACAGGAACATATGCACAAAGGAACACATGCACACTCCTCACTACAGCAGATACACACACACAACAGAAATCCAAATCATACTCAATACTGGTTGAAGGTGGGTGACAGTATCACAATGCAAACAGTCACGCACATGTGTCAGCATGCAAAATAAGTGTTGCTCAAGTCCATGCAGTGTGAATGTAGACAGCCATAGTTGATGACAGTGTACATGGTTGCGGTGCATGTGTGTATATGTTCAGTGATTGCCTACACCCTGGAACACAATGTGTACAAGGACACGGCATTTCTGTGCAAGTATTATAAGCTCTGCACCATCACACACAGGTATACATACCATGGCTGCATGTGTTATCTGTGTGTCACATGGATTTCCATGTCTGATTGCCGTGTCTGTGTCTGTAGCAGATAATTGTGGACACAGGTATAGCACATGCCTGCTATGTACACACACGGGATGGGTGGTGCATGTATACGTGATAGGATACCAATCCTGGACATGGCCATTGTAACAGTATGGGGTGTAGTACCATTAGCCATCATCATCATGCATCATGTGGTCACTCAAGGCCAATAAAGTGTGCTAGACCACCGCCTAGCAATCTGTACCTGAACCGCAGTGCTGTGGCTAACTTCACAATTACACAGCCATGTTGCACAAGGATGTGTGAGGTGTCCAATAGTGAGCATGGCCTAACATGACTGTGTTATGTGTTGAGGAGTGTTGCACAGGCCCATGCTAGGCCCCTACCCCTCAGGTATGGTATGTGTGGTGTGTGGATGACATGTGGGATACTGAAGTGTGACCTGCCAGCGGGTGTCTGGTTACACTATGTGTAGCATGTTGAGGTGTACTGCGTATGGCAAACATGCTATGTTGTGTACATGTGTGTCAACTATGCCTATCCAATGTGCAGTACAGTGTTGCCACATTTGTGTCTGATGCTCTGTGCATTGCATGTGAATGAGGCAGCTACTGACATTACTGAGATGTTTCACTTCTCACAGCAAACATGCACAGCATGCATTATGCATAGGTGTGTTATGTGTACATGGCCTACACCTCACCTATGACATGCACAGTTCAATCCCAAGTTTAAAGTGTTAACACACTCACCAGCATGTAACGTCTGCCCTGCTGTCACACCAGAGGAACCTGCAAGAATATGACAAAGTTTGTCAGTGGCCACACCTGTGGCATTGCTACTGTGAGTGTGCTAAACTGCAGTAGAACAACAGGCATAGGTGTACAGATACTATACAAATTATCAGTATTGCACACAATAGGCAGCACAACTGCTAAACACAGTACACATCTCACACATGCATAATCTAACAATACAGGTAACAGTATTCTACAGCTAGGGCATGTTACCTGCACGCTCTATGTCACTATGCTGGGTGGCTCCGGCCTCCATGATGACACATGTGTGATGTTGTTGTTGCTGTAGGCCAGGGGCCACCACACTTAGCAGCAGTTCCTCCACTCGGGTGAGGGGGCGGATGTATGGTCACCCCACCACCTGTGGCAAGCTGTTGTCTGTGGATATCAGACGCACGCCGCCAGACATGTCTGATTAAATCACTACAGTGATGGCGTACATGCTCATTTGTCCGGTTATGCATGCCTATGTCATTTACCCGATGAACAAGTTCTTGCCACAGTGCAGTACACTCCTGCTGGTGCTGGCTGGCCCTTGAAAACAGCAGGGTATAGTGCTGTACCAGGCTGTGGTCGATTTCCTGTTCCTCTGCAGCTGTGTAGCACAGGTTCCTGTGATGAGCCATTAGCCTGGAAGACAAGTAAACGATATGTGTGAGCAAGTCATGTGGCACACTTAACATTATACAGTAAAGATATCAGTTAACTGCCATATATAGCATCTGTTCATCTGTCAGAGGAATATCTGTGAATCTCAAAGGGGAGGCTACTGTCCACCTGTGTCCGATGTTCCCTTCTGACACCTTCAGTGTTAGTCAGGCAGCCACCCATCTGGTGGTTAGTGGGTAAAGTGTTTTGGAATGGGGTATGGCACTGCAGTATCAACACTGGTGTTCAGTCCATGCCTTGGTCACCAGGCACCTGTTGCAATACATCTGAGCCTGTGTCTCCCTCTCTCACTATATATATATATATATATATATATATATATATATATATATATATATATATCACTCTATATATACATATCTATATATATCTATATACATATATGTATATATATATATATATATATATATATATATATATATATATATATATATCCATATATATATATATCTGTATAAATATATATCTCTATATATCTATATATATATATCTATATATGTATATATGCATATATCTATCTATATATATATATATATATATATATATACATATATATATATATATATATATCTATCTATATATATACATATATCTATATATATATATATATATATATATATATATATATATATATATATATATATATATATACATATATATATATATATATATATCTATATATATACATATATATATATATATATATATATATATATATATATATATATATATATATATATATATATATATATATATATATATATATATATATATATATATATATATATATATACACACATACTTGTAAACAGCCACTGCTGTACATATACATGCACATATATGCAGATATACTGGCCACCTTTTATGGTGTGAATATCAATTATGAAACAGTTGTGAGACATACGATTATGTAATAATATTGCACAGTGTTATGCAGAATGCATTTCGCTATCCTCAGGCCATATAGCTGTAGCAGACCTCACTGGCTGTTATCTCAGTCACACAGCATTTAACCACCACATGACATATACCTGCACTGCTTACTGTTTTCAATGCCACACACTACAACCTACATAGATATGTGCACATAGCAACCTTCAAATACATATATATGTCCAGCCTTTACTAACAGTTGCAGTATGTCCCTTGCCCTATGCACATCTGCATACACATATAGATATGGACTGCTAACACATAAGGAGTGTTCACAGAATGTAGAGTACCCTTCAGACACATCATTTGGATGCCAGCAAATACATCTGTGTTACATACCTTACCTTTGTATGTCTCACTTCAGTCTGTGGAACCTGTTGATGTTTTTTTATTTTTATTTATTTAGGTCAGTGTCCTCCACTGCCTCTGTTTGTTTTAATTTTTGTTTTGGTTGGTCGGTGTCTCCAACCGCCTCTGTTTTTTTTTTGCTTTGGTCTCTCCAACTGTTTGTCTGTCTATCTGTCTCTCTCGCTTGCTCTCTCTCTCTCTCTCTCTCTCTCTCTCCAGTTGCTGCAATGATATTATTGCATGTGTGGACAGCAGGTACAAGCTGCTTTTGTAGGTATCTGCACATGTGCATGTGATGGCCTCTGCACCAATTGGTGCCCACCATTTAGTAATTGCATGCAGCCTGCTGTGTGGTAATTGCAGTTCTCAGTGTGATTCCAGGACACTGCTATTAAATGATAGGTTAGGTAGGCATAGGCCTTTCAGTTTTGCAAGATGGGGACCATGCTTGTTTGCTGTGGACACTGTTGTGTCAGTCAGAGGGCTGGTATATGTCTCATATCTGAAGCTGGGTTGTAGCCAGTGAAATGCATGTTGTACTAAAACCTGACTGTTGCTTCTTCAAGTACACTCTTCTCAGTGTGTAAGTTTACTCACACCTCCTAATGTTAACACTGGATACATGGGAGTATGTACTTTATTTTGGAATTAGGGAATTAAGTGGCATACAACAGTAGTTATTGCAATGTATTCCTATAGCTTTCCTATTTTCCCTTTACATCCAGTCCTTGTAATGCATGACATATTTCTTTATTGCAATGTATTCCTATGGCTTTCCTATTTTCCCTGTACATGCACTCCTTGTAATGCATATTATATTTCTTTCAGCACCAAGTTATTGTAGATATGCTGTGGCTTAGTGGTACATCATGCAGACTGGTGAGTCCAAGGTGTGGGGCTTGAAACTGACAAGGGTATTTTATTTTGCTGCTGATCAATACAAGGGCCTTGTCATACAGAGTGACAAAGGCACTTTGAAGCAGTTGTAAGCGAGTTGGTGTGGGTTTGCGTGACACTTACTGATGCTAAGCAACGCTTAGCTCAGCTTAGTGTATTTTAGCAATACTAAGCTAAGCTTAGCTTAGCTCATTTTATGTTAGCAATAGTAAGCTAAGCTTGGCAGAGCTTATCATATCTTAGCAATGCTAAGCTAGGAGCACACATGCGCACACTGGTGCAAACCCGCTTACTACTGTTTACAAGTGCTCACTCCCGCTAACCCCCGTGCTCATGCCTTTGATAGAAAAGTAAATGGGGAGATAGGAATGTGGTGATAAAGGGTGCTCAGAGAGGGGAAGACAGTAGAGAAACTAGCTTGGGATGTACACGATGGGTGTGGAGAAGGTCCATAGCTGCCCATTTCTTTACCAGCAATAGCTGTGCCTATGCAATATATTAGGTGGGATATTTGAAACCTTCCACCCCTGAGAGGGTGGTGAGGACATCTAAGTATGCTGTACTACCAATTATGAAAATCAGGCACATGCACTGTTTGTGAACTGCTATACTGTCATTAGTATGTTACTCACATCTGAACAGTTTGTGGTTTGTGTTGGCATTAGCACAGTCTGCTCAGGACAACTGGACATATTTCTGTACTGTGTATGCCTACCTACACCCTTGGTTGTGCCTGACTACACGGGTATATAGTACCTTTGGGTAGGGGTGTAGAACTTCAGTGTGCATTATTTATTATCATGTGATGTTTATCTTACTGAACATGCAGAGTTGCTGTGTACCTGTAAGTCTATGAAGGCTTGTAGTCTGTCTGAGTAGCTCCCACCTGTGGACATATCCAGATGGTAGACAGAGGTCAGCCTAGTATTCTTTGACTGTGCACCACAACAGTCTTTTCAGTACCTGAACAATGACATTGTCACAGGTGGTTGCTAGCAGTACATGGCTACATCCTTTGCTATTTCTGTGCTGTACTTCTACATAAGGGCATGCTTGTGGGATTCATTCTACAGCTATTTGCAAAGTGTGGAACAGCAGACAAGCTGATATGCCTGTGTGTTTCTGACTTTCCAGGCCTCAGATACTCTCATGTATATATTTGAACAGCCTCAGGCAAAGGTACATATAACTGGGATACACCTGTCACATAGTTCAGACATTTTGCAGTTCAGACTTTGGGTGATTCAGGAGCATTTCCATTACTACACCTTTTCTGATGTGCAAGCGGTGTCTACTCTCAATTATTGGCATTTGTTATTAAGTGAGATTCAACACCTTTCTGCCTACTGTTAGTACATTTCACAGGGAGTCAGAGGGGCACAGCTAACATTTATTTACAAATCAGGGTCATCACTGTAGAGCAGTCACTGTTGGGAGGGCTGGCCTGTGACCTATGCAAATATGCCAGTGTTTATCCTGCCCTGATACTGTGTGGGGTTTGTAAGCTGCTACTGTAACCTTATTCCCTACTAGCATGGCTGATTCTCTTTTCACAGTCATGTCATGCAATTCAGCAACACCTGCTGGTTAAGGCCCACAGTACAAGATTTGTGTTATGGCATTCCTATTTTCCCTTTACATTCCCTCATAGTAATGCATGATATATTTATTACAACAACAAGTTATTGTATATCTGCTGTGGCTCAGTGGTAATTTATGCAGTCTAGTGTGTCCAAGGTCCGGGGTTTGAGACTGACAGGGGTATTTTATTTTGCTGATGAGCAGACTACAAGCCTCGTCATACAGAGTGACTTAGGCACTTTTATGCAGCTGTAAGCGGGTTTGCGCAGGTTTGCGTGATGCTTAGCTATGCTTATCTATGCTTAGCTAAGCGCACACAAGCGCATACCCACTGACTACTGCTTAAAAGTGCTTACTCCCGCTAACATCCGCGCTAATTTCTTTTAAAGAAAAGAAAATGGGGAAATAGGAAAGTGGTGAAAAATGGGGCACAAAGAGGGTAGGACAGTAGGAAAACAAGCTCAGGATGTGCAGGAAGGATGTAGGGAAGGCCCATAGCTGCCCAATTCTTTACCAGCAACAGCTGTGCATATGTTAGAAATTTAGAGTGAAATTTGAAACTTTCCACCCCTGAGAGAGGAGTGAGGACAACAAAGTATGTTGTACAGCCAATTATAATTATCAGTTTACATGTCCAGCAGACATGTGTGCGAAATGGGCAGCTATGTATGGGGCATAATTTTTTTGCGGGCACAGATTGCCCTTTTTTTTTCTGGTAGAAGTGGAATGTGAGGTAAAGGAAGTAGGAATATTGAGGGAGGTGTGTTGGGGAGGTTAAGAGACAAGACAAACAAGACGCATACAGGGGCGGAGTATGACACATGTGGTGGGTACACACAATTGATAGGGATGGATGCTTGGGTATCGCAAGCCCATGAGCTTACAGATGGCAACAGTGGAACTGAGATACTCACCCATGGGCAGTTACTACTGTGCCTTCACAGCCCAGGCCAAGGCTGTGCTGGGGACTGGATAGGAGGGGCAGGCACACCCGTGAGTTGCGCCACTCTCTCCTCAAGCTGGCGTAGGGGATCAGTCATGGAACGCCTGATCTCACTACCCACCACAGCCCGGACCCTTTGGAGGGTGAGTGGAGGCTCTCCTCCGGCCATGCTTGCAGAGGGGGGTGAGCCCCATCCCCTGCAGTGCTTCCACCCGAATGTGGCACAGGGCCACCGGAGGAGGAGGTCCCAGGCTGGGCACTGGTGCCAGGTGCAATTGCCAGATGAGGTGGGAGAGGTGGGTCTGCTGGGACCCGCCTTCCCTGTTGTCCTA
Organism: Protopterus annectens; assembly: GCF_019279795.1. Taxonomy (NCBI): domain Eukaryota; kingdom Metazoa; phylum Chordata; order Ceratodontiformes; family Protopteridae; genus Protopterus; species Protopterus annectens. Next base: position 1,443,244,813 of record NC_056746.1, on the reverse strand, counting down.
TGTTTAGCAGTATTTAATGGCATTTTGGGTTAGTAACAAACAACACCATTCCAAATTAGTTGTAACAGCATGCATTAGTATTCCCATTAACCAAACACACATGAATTACAAACATTGAACAGCAAGCATAACACATGCATATTTAGAACAACAGTGGACATTCCAACAGCATGCAGGGTTGATTGGTGGCAACGGGCTATCAGGTTTGGATATGTGAACAGGGCACGTGCATCAACGTACATGCAGATATGTATAAACCAACAGGACAAATGTCCATATGAATTAATTGTGAATAGACATACCCAGTTTGGTGTGGAATGGCATCATTTGTGAACATAACATAGGATGGTAAAATATTACATTAACAACTTAAAATACTTATACGTATACTGTACATTCCTACTAGCTGCAGATATATATCCCCTACATGTATTAGTACAGTTCTCTGTATGTAACCTTAGAAATGTTGGTGATGGAGATGTTACTGCTACATTAATATACATTCCATTTGTATTCATATATGTTCATATCTGGCTGTGTTCAGGTAAAGTATCCTGCTACATTTGAACAGTTACATACAGTTCTAGCAACACACTGACATTTGTGGGATCACAAGCATAAGCTGCTCATGTACCGGATTTACATGTACATACTATACATGAAACAGTTGAGGACTATAAATATTCCTCTGAGATACTGGCATTCCCATCAGCTAGTTTATATGGGCCTAGACAACTGTGGATGTTCAGCATTTCATACATCCATACTATCTCCATAATGCAAGGGTACAACAACATATCCAAAATGTGGGACGGACACAGTCCAGGTATTGTACTTTATTAAAAACATTTCACTCTTTGGTTGTGGCTGTCTCATCCATTTCATTATGTAGTGCATGCAGTATGCCTTTATTCCAGACTTCTTACACCTTTATTGGTAGCTTCAAACTCTTTCTCACACTCTCTCACTTATTTTATATTTACATTTTAGGATGGTACTTAATTCCAGGCTTTATTAACATTTATTACTGGCTTACAACAATCCTTTCCAGCTGACTCACTTATTTCATATGACAGTATATACAAGGATGTATTCAAGACTTGTCTGTCCTTTATTGATGGATTAGAACACTCATTTTCAGACTGAAGCAGTTATCTGATATTACAATACAGGTGGAAACTCTATATGAGACTTGTTTACTCTTTATTAATGGATTACAATACTCTTTTTCAGGCTGCATCACTTATCTGATCTTAGAATACTAACAGAAGCTTTATTCTAGGCTTATTTGACCGTTATTACTGGGTTACAACATTGAACTATTTTACAGGCTGTCTCACTTATATTCTATAATAATACCAGCTGAATAATTACTAACCTGTCTGGTGGCACAGCCTTAACAGCCTATCAGCATAGGCTTGCCGATTCGAGGAACGAACACCTGCAGCTGTAATATAAATGAAGGGATATTGGAACATACATATCCATACTACAGGCTAGGATAGCATTTCTTACATACTTAATTACATGGATACCTAGTAGTGAGGCATTGGGCATATGACGGGCCTCCTGGATCCATCGGTTCAGTTGGTCCTCCTTTCGATGTTTCAGGTCCGCATGGTGGTTACGGACCTGCTCACCAGTCCTGGGAATGCCTATGGCACTGGTAAGATCATGTGCCAACTGGTTCCACGCCTCTGCCTTGTACGCTCCCCATAGAACCTGGCCCTGCATGAGTCGGCCTTCATGTTGGTGGACTAGGAGCAAAACCATATATTTAGACTCCTCAATGTCCCACCTTTGCGTTCTAAAGCGATTACCTTCTCTGACGCCAGCCATCGTGACTTCAAGTGGGTACCACAATCAGTTATGGCGAGTATTCTGGCCTATGAGACTTAAATATGCTGCATTTCCCACACTTTTTTGTGATTGACCATTTTTGAGAATTCTACGCTGACTGCAGACCTGCTTAGTAATGGTTAATCCACCATTTCTATGTATATGTATGCTAATAGTGGCTGTTTCTCCTAAGCTGTCATGGCTTAGTGGTTTTGTGCTTTGATTATGATGCACAGGGTCCTGGGTTCGAACCTTATCACTCTTTTATTTTAATACTGTCTAGACAGGCTAGGGGGTGTGGCTGCGTTTAAGCAACCTAGCTCTATGTTGCTCAACGGTGCCCTACAGTGCCCTGGTTGGCATGGCGCGCACGTCCGTGCAAACACATTGCGCTGGGTAAAGCGCTTTTAAACTTTGGGCAACTCTATTGCGCTGGGTAAAGCACTATTAAACTATGGGCACCTCTGTTTAGCTGGGTAAAGCGCTATTAAACTATGGGCACCTCTGTTTAGCTGGGTAAAGTGCTATTAAACTATGGGCACCTCTGTTTAGCTGGGTAAAGCGCTATTAAACTATTGGCACCTCTGTTTAGCTGGGTAAAGCGCTATTAAACTATGGGCACCTCTGTTTACCTAGGTACAGCACTGCTTAACAGCAGGCTATTATATATCTAGGTCCTTTAAAAATATATATTTTGTTCACTGATACATTGGCCATTTCACTGCTTTTAATTAAATTTTAATCATATACGTCTGGTATTATTTCAAATTCTGATTTAAAACATAAATAAAAAGGGGAGTGGTGGGACTCGAACCGTAAATGCCTCCTCTTTGTGCATATGCTCTATCATTACGTTATTGCAATTGGTATTAATTTGTATAAGTAGTTCTTATATGCTCTTCAATATCACAATTGCTAACTGTGGTTAAGCAATGGGTACACCCGCGCAAACAAGCGCAAATACAGGCAGCCATATTGTGGATTTAAAAAAAATATTTATTTGTTATGTTTTATAACTGTGATGGGGGTTTACAGTGTCAGGGAGTGTGGTGTTGGGTGCAAGTACATTTGAGTGAACTCGCTCTTGTCTGCTGAGACTGTGCTTTTTAAAACCTTGCAGGGGTGCGGACTTTAGTCTGCTTGTCAGTCGGACACGCCCCCTGCTTTTCCTACTCAGTCTGTGTAAGAGTTACGGATGAGTCAGAGTGCCCTCATGAATATTCATGGCACGCTGACATCATACTGTTCAACTGCAGCCTCCAAGTAAGACATATTAAGTCTTACACGGAGGTTTCGTGAATCCGGCCCACTGATTTTCAGAATAATGTGCAGGTTTTGGATATTTCACATATACAGCAGGACTTAAGACTTAAAGACTCTAAAAAGTATGGATCTAGGCAATATGGAAATTAAATCATAAAATTAACAGACTTCAATCCAAATAGAAGTGACACCTAGTGGTCAAAATTAAAAATGCAAGTTTATTGACCAGTTATAATTAAATCATAAAGTTAATTGACTTCAGAGTTAAGAGACTTCAATCCAAACAGGCCATAAATGCTCAAGTGACACTTAATGGTCAAAATTGAAATTGCAAGTCTATTACACATCTGCAGATTATTGGTAAGGTGACATAAAGCTTGTATATTCAAACCAGATTATAGTAATAAGCAATACAGATACAAGCAGGCCCTATAAACTTTCATCAGGGACCTCAGGAGGAGCTGTTAGAGTGAGGGTATTCTTAGTGAATTCACTATAGTACATTAAGGTAGTATAATAGGCCTGAATGTACAAAGTCAGACTTGTGTTTACATGTACACATTCAGTTTCAGAGAAATACAGAATGTTCCTTTCACAAGAGAAAGATACAATCTTGCCGGTTAAGCATAAGATGTTACAGAAATAAGGGTTTACATATGTTTCTTTCTCAAGGTAAAGATGTGCATAGCAATGGAATGCCAGATAAAGAGGAACATGCAAGACAAGGCTTGGAAGCCGAGGCAACCAGGGCTAAACAGTCATGAAAACCATTACAGGGTTTTGGTATTAGGAAATATGGCAGATACAGTTAGTGACGTCAGTTAGTATGGACTGACATGCAGAACATATTAAATATCCATCATTCCAGAAAGGAAGTTAGCATTTGGACTGCAGAACAGACACTCGAGCTGGAGGACTTTTTCAATTGATATTATTCAGGAGAATCAGAATACACCTGCAAAACCTTTGAATATATTTATCAGCAGTGTTGCCTTTAACCAGCATTCCAGAATTTCTACAGACTTATTGTTTATCAGCACTGTTAATGAAGACAGTATTCAGAGATTGTGAACATCTAATAAAGCCTTAGTAACTGAACTACATTGTTTGCAGAATTCATTCAGAAAAGTACAAATGTCTTGGCCCATAAATGAGAGACTGGCACCTGTTCAGCACAACATTGGGTAATTAACAAATAAAGACTTCCATTCCAGTAGTTTCCAGTTAATTCCAGTATACTACTACAGTCTTATCAATTATTTCAGTGGTAGAGGACTCCAAAAGTTTAGATGAGGAATGTCAGTGTCAGAGTACTGAAGATGTGGGAAAAAAGTAGAAAATAAAATCTTTATGTGGTGAGGTTGTAAAGTGGGACAAAAAGAAAATGGAAGAGTTTAAACAAAATATGGAGTAACTTTTACAATAAAGAGGCTAAGGAGGGGTGCTATTTGTACTTATTTAAGAAAGGAGTGTAGTGTCATTAATGGCAGGTTGATAGAAAAGTGAATCTGTCAAGTCATGGAAATTAGGTGATATCAGATAAGTACATGTGAAGAAGGTAGGACAATGGATATTGCAGGTTGGGATAGTGAGAGTATGGCAATATGAGATAGTGAGAGCAGCAAAAACTGTGTTACAAAGTTAAATCAGAAATGGGACACAGCATGGAAAAGGAATAAAGCACAGGAGAAGGAAGAGCAGTTAGCAAAGGAAGGTGATAATATGAGTGTCATAAAATGTGAGGAGGTTAAATAGATAACCGAAGGACAGCTGATTTGCTGGCACAGACAGTAAATGATGTGGTTGGTGTATAAATACAGGAAATGCATGAAAATAGTAAAATTATTTGAGTGTGATGGGTCTCTACATGGTGTTTGTGATAAACAGTTGTTGAATGTGCAAGATAAAGTTAATAAATATTATATTATAAATAATATATTTTATTATAAATAAAATAAATAAGTGGATTATTTCTTCTGTGCATGCCTTTTCTTAAAAAGGATTTAGAGAAAAAAAACAATATTTGGACTTTGAAACCACTTCATCATCAATAAGCTATGGATCAATATAAACGTGACCCATTCTTTTTCAAAGTTGATAGTAATTTTTATTCACTTTGTCAGCCCTAATTGCTTCTTACTGATGTCTAAGCATTCCTTCCTGTTTAGATACTATTCAACTTTACTTGTGACTGTCATAGGTATTTTCTTGGAACATATATCACTGGCAGTGCATCAGGTTTTATTTGTATGTGATATTCTTTTGATAAGCTTTTTAAGTCTTTACATTAAACAGCATAGTTATATTGGCCATCATTATCATATATACAGCCTTTAATTAGCATGTTGAATTTGTTTTACCATTGCTTGCTTACCACAAGCTGCACAACTAGATTAATAGGAGAAGTGGTGTCTATAAGTGCAACTGTATGATAAAGAAAGCTGACATTACATGTATTTTATTATGCTTGTGACAGTGGTTTCTGACCTATTGATGACACACGTTGACCATAATAAGTTAATAATGTTTAAATGCATTTTGTTGAGCATTTTTCAACTCCATGGCTTTAAAAAAAACGTTCTTGCATTATATTTCACTCTGTGGCTGTGCATTTTTTTCCAGCAATCATTCTGTATCTCATTAACATGGATGACACTGATTGTGTTAATCGTGCTAGTAGCACTAGCTGAGTAGACTGCCTTGTTCAGTTCAAACTGATAGATCTTAAAAGGTAAAGCACATATAGTGCTTTTGGCCAGATATGGCTTAATTGCAACACTGACTTTGGCATTCATTTAATATGAGAAAGCCAGTTAAGCTGAAAAAATGCAAAAACATGTTTTTCATTTTCAGACAAAAACATTTTTTCACCATTGATTTTCTTTACTACCCAAAAAAAAAAAGATCCTGACAAATATAAGACAGATTTTCAGCAATCAGACATATCATATTCAGTAATTTGACTGTAGGTATTAGTGAGTTGCTTATCTTAATTTTTTTTTCAATTCAGACTATTTTCAGTTCTGCAGTTCCACAAACAAGTTTTTATATTTCTGTTCAACAACCATGTAAATTATTTTAGCATATTTGTTTTCACATTTACACATTTTTGCAAAATGTCTTTTCTAGTACATATTCTGTAAATCTGATTAAAATATAAACAATACTTTCTGTTGTGTTTATGATCAAATCTACTGCAAACCTTAATTACAGTGAACCAGTCTAATTTCAATCTTGGTGTCTCTTATGTTTCTTCTTTTCATATCCTTCACTTTTAAAGAAAAAAAATGTCAATAAATGGCAGATTGTTTCTGAGATGGTAATAAGTATAACATTGGTGATTTCTGTCACCTCATCAAGAAAATTGAAAGTGTTCAATAGTTTTATTTCCTTTTCTAGTAACATTTTAAAATGCAGCACATTGAAACTTTTTAGACTTTTTCAGCTAAACCAGGTGTAATGAGGAGTACTACATTTCTGAATTTAAAGAATTCCTGTGGTTTGCTGATGAATCACATTTCCACAGAGGATTATACTTCTGTGTTTTCAAACTCAGACTCTTGAAAATTTTTCACATCTGCAGATATATTTCTTCCATGGTAGCAAATATTTTCTCACCTTTCTTTTACAGTTTAATGTCATGAGGCTTAAAATAACCTTAGATATGATTTTACCTCAGTGAGGACTTCATTCAAATTGGTTTCTCTAGAACTTCTGTATACCTCATGATGTATTAAATACCAAGCCTTACTGATTACCATTTTAAGGAATGTATCTCCTTTTTAAAACAGATATCCCAAGCGATATTTCCTCCAAAGCTTTATTAAAGTGGAGAGACAAGCTGAACAGTTAAGAGAAGCATCATAGGAAGATATTTATAGAAACATTGTATACAACTAGGATTTTTGTGTATCAGCATAAAATATGGCAGTAGTATAATTTCCTTTTCAGTGACTGTAATTTACTTCATACAATCAATTTAAAATCTTTACTTTAAATCTTAACTTGAATTAACCACTTTATTTTAGGAGACAGAAACTGCTGGGTCCAGTGCTCTTCATAATCACCCACTCTCTGACACATAATAATATACCTGTAAGCCAAACATCTATTGATGTTCCAAAGTTGATTATAAGTCTTGCTCTTAACCTGAAATATTATTTTGTTATGTTATTTTGCATCATGTCATGTGCTGCAAAGATTATGAATGCAAAGTCCATTTTGATGTTCTGAAGACACCAACCTAAACTTGAGCAGTGCATTTTAGTTTGATATTGAAGCATGTTCCAAGGAAATGTTGCAGCTCAGCAATGTTTTAGAAGAATAATAGAAATGATGGAGCCACCATTAAGAACTCAAACTGTAGAAGAATTCATCAATCCCACTTCACAGAGATTTTGGTATGGCAATGATGGGTAAGATACTGATACTAAACAGTTCAGCTTTCTAAGCAGATCACATGAAGTAATCTTATTATTGGCATAGATGTTCCCATCTGTGACGGTCAGTTTCTTGAGTAAAGCCTTCAGGACTGCTACCAGTACAAATACCTAGAAGACCAATGTTGAACTTCTGACTTTGTGGTTTTCTGTTTGTGCTGTCTCAACTATTTTGTCCCTGTGCCATATGTTGCTAAGATATTTCCTCATGGAGGTAACTGTCAGTAACAGGAGCGGAAGAGGTGGGTTCTTAAGGATCTTATTACTCAGCACATTCACTTCTTCTACATCCCCTCTATTTTCTGTTACAAGTGCTTCATTCTCTGTATGCCCCTAAATGTCCTTGTCTATTATTCTTGATGGTTTTGGTCTCCTCTCCATGCTGATTTTTATGAGTAGATTCTTCTACATTGAATGTATGCTCTGTGTGATCATGCTTATGAGATCAGTGCTATTTTGCAGCAGCATTTATTCTGTTGTTCATTTGTACTTAGTTCATCAGTATCAGTTATATAAATCAGAGTCCTCTATGCATTCGCATTTGATAAAACAACTCTAAAAAGCCAGATATCGCAGTTCATACAGTCAGAAAGGTGCTTAACAAGCTTTTGTTAAGCAATTCTCAGTGCTGTTAATTACTAGTCTTGCTCTAGAGCATTAAGAATGCTCAGGGGTCACCAGAGAAGAGTGATAATAATCCATCAAACACTTCATCTTAACTTAAGTCTGAATGAAGTGTTTACTGGCTTCTTGTGACTCTTTTTTAGCATCCATTGCGGTAGCATATTTACTGATACTACACTTTTGTTTTTGTTTTGCAAATACATTTATTACATTTTCAGAAAAAAAAAACCAATAAACAACATACAGATTAAAATAGCACAATACTACAACCGTATTAAATAAAAAACTAAAATCCTGCATTATATGCACACCTAGTGATTGTTACAATTTTAAGAAATTGACACATATCTATTGTTTGTTCATACTTCTAAAAGAGAAAATACAAAGGAAAAGTTTATAGAGAAAAAAATGGTATAACACTAGGAAATATTTATTTCAATAAATATTCATAAAAGTCCATTATTTAATAATTAAAGATAAACCACTAATTTAAAAGTTTGAGTTGTATCTGCCATTATTTGGTATCTTTACTTTCTTTAGTGTTAAAGTAATGCATGGTAATTATATTAAGAGCTTTCAAATATATACATTTTTATATTTTTATTTTTATTTTACATTTGTTTACTGGGAAAGTCCAACTGGACACATGTCCATTTTCAGTGGAGGCCCGGGGAGAAAAGCTCCACAGTTACCAAACAATAATATATGTGACATTTAACAGACAGGAACCAAAGTAAGACAAACTAGCGAAAAACAAAAAGACAGCTTGGAAACACCAAAGCAAATTCTCTCTTAGTTTAATTCTCTTTCAGTTTAATTAAACTGAAAGAGAATTAAACTGAGAGAGAATTTGCTTTGGTGTTTTCAAGCTGTCTTTTTGTTTTTCGCATATGTGACATTTACACAGCATAGATATTAATATAGGAATAGTACATTTGTACAAGAAAACTGTGATTTCATATGTAAACCTCTGTAAACAATATGTCATTTCACACCATAAACAGTAAAGATAGCACACATGAGAGTATACACTATAGTAGTGGAGTTAGCTGTAATTAGATAGTATTCAGACAGTGGCTTATTTACAGTAGAGTGGGTTTAGAAGTAAGTAGGTAGTAGTAGTAGTTGTAGAATGTAATAGATGGTTGACAGTGGTAAATTGACAGATATAAGTCTATATTGGTAAGATAAGCTTGGTAGGTGGGGGTTAGGGCTTTGGACAATATTAACTTGAAGAGAGTGCTGGTTTTAGTCTAGTCAGGGGTATTGCAGGGGCATAGTCACTTGCTTATCAGGTGAATTTTTAGCAATGTTTTAAATTGAGAGAGGGTAGGGGGGGTGATATTTCATATGTTAGTGAATTCCAGACTTTGCCTATATAGTTCGAGAATAGTGATTCCCCGGCTGAATTTCTGGCTAACTCAATTTTAATAAGTGGTTTATTGGTGGAGCGTAAAGTTCTAGAGCTGGTATATGGTGGCAGAATATTTTGGACTGCAGGTGTTCTTTCCCTTTGGTAGAATATCTTCTGGGCCACGGTTAGTTGGTTATATACTAGGAGATTTGGGAGTTCTAGCCAGTTGAGTTTTTTAAGGGGGGGGGGTACCGTGGTGAGTTCTTGATGGGGAATTGGTGGTGTATCTAGCAATTTTATTGTAGCAGGCTTCAAGCTTGGCTAAATCTGTTTTTCTAAGGTTAGTGAGTATGGGGGATACATAAAGTAGTGTTGATATCAAATGCAATTGGGCGATTTTGGCTGTAGTGTCATTTGTAAAGCATTGTTTGTTCCTATATAAAGTTGCAATTTTTTTATGAACTTTTTTTACAGTTTGAGATATGTAGATGTCTAATCTCATATTGCTTTCAGTTTCTATGCCTAGCAGCTTTGTATGAGGTGAGGGGGAAATGGTTCTATTATCTAATGAAGTTAAGTTAAAAGTACATGGAGATGCATATGATTTGGTGGGCCGAAATATCATAAGTTTGTTTTTTGGGGGGTTAAGAATTAACTGAGAGTTAGTTAGCCAGGTTTCAATTGCTAGGAAGGATAGTTCTGTTACTTTATGAAGTTCTTCTATGGTAGTAGCAGCAGCACAATGACTGTAGAGTTGTCTGTGTATTGAATGAGTGATGTTTGTAGGACTGAGGTCTGCAGGTTATTGATGAAGATAGAGAAGAGTAATGGCCCTAAAATTGAGCCTTGTGGAATGCCAAGTGTTACAGGAAGAAGGGATGATATTGTTTGTTGCCAGTGTACATCTTGCTGATGCCCAGATAGGTAGCTCTGGAACCAGGCATGGGTAGACTGGGACATGTTAAGGTCAGAGAGGACATTCAGGAGATTGCTGTGAGAGACCATATCAAAGGCTTTTGACAGGTCTAAGAATATAGAGGATACATAGTTACCATTATTTCTGTGGAGGTTGCTCATGTTTGTAAATGACATTAATGCAGTAGCTGTACTATGAAATGGTCGGAAGCCATGATGGATATTGGTTAGTAGTTTATTAGTGTGCAGGTTGCAATTTGTACAAATTCTGTTCAATTCATAGAGTTAAGATTTAGCCACTTTTGGTTTGGTTTCCTGTATTCACTGCATAGGCTAGAAAGGAAGTTGCATTACACAGTTTTGTGTCTTAACTCTTATTTCATATTTTTAAAAGCCAGCAGTACAAGGATAAGAAATTATGGAAAGAAACATGTATTTATTTTTTTTATTTATTTATTGGAAGAGTGGTTAATAGATGCATTTTCTAAAAAGATGATCAGGTTAAATATAGTCTGTCGTATTCGTATAGGTAGAAACAGGTTATCCTTATGGTCCTTAGAAGAAGGAAGATGCAGAATAGACAATTGGGATGGGATTTCTTTTATCATAGGTAAGTAATTATAGATCTTGGATATTATAATTTTCCAAAAGGGATTCAAAAATTTTCATTGACAAAAATGTGGAAAATATCAGCCTCAGTTGTACTGCAACCCATGCAATTGCTAGATGATAGTGGGAAATATTTTACTGGGAATGATAAGCAGTATTTAAAATCATAAAATGAGTAAAATAAATTTTTAAAAGGGACATAGTTCAGAACAGCAATAATTGACTCATGCATATAATTACTATTGAGAAATTTTGTATTGTAAGAAGACCGAAACTGAGTACAAATAGTCAAATGTATTTTTGTACATCAAAGCTAATTCATATCCCTTAGCTAGATCCTTGTTTTGGAGTGGAGTCTCTAAGAAACTGATTAATTTGAGAATTTTCTGTCTCTCTTGATATGCACACTAATATTTCATTTTTACTAAAGTTAAAATTTTATTTATTATTGGTAAGTAATGTTTAGGTAACACCATGATAATTAAGACCAGACAGCATAAAAAAAGTGTCAAAATGCATGTGCTTTGGTCCTAAATAATTTAGGGACTTCTTCAGAGTTAAACAGTGACTTCCTCCATTTTGTTAATGTATCTGAACCTCCCAATCCAGAGAGGCAAGATTGCATTTGTTTGGACATGTGTTGAGGAGGGATGCTGGGTATATTGGGAAAAGGATGCTAAGGATGGAGCTGCCAGGTAAGAGAAAAAGAGGAAGACCTAAGATAAGGTTTATGGATGTGGTGAGAGAGTACATGCAAGTGGTTGGTGTGACAGAGCAAGATGCAGAGGACAGGAAGAAATGGAAACAGATGATCTGCTGTGGTGACCCCTAATGGGAATAGTCAAAAGACACAAGAAGAAGAAGGAGATATGAACCTCCTTATCAAAATCAACAGGTAATTAAAAATGAAGTGTGAAAAGACAGACAGATTTATCAACCATACTATAAGATTTGTTCAACTACCATCAAATATACATAAGAAATATTTAAAAAACTGATTATTTAAATATTTATCATTGTCGCTATGTAAATGCTTATGTCTGTATATATACACATTCATACATATTTGTTACACACGGATTAAGACTTGTACCTGCAGTTACTGATGTGTTTACAAAGAGACATAGATTTGTATACAATTTTCAAGTCTATTTACACATATGGTTGCATCCAAGGTTATTTATGCATTGAAAAAGGCAATATTATAATGGTTAATATTTAATGGCTGAATTATTTTTCATGTATTTCTTATGCATATTTGATGGGGGTGGACAAATGTTAGTGTGGTTGTTAAACCCATCAGTCCTTTCACGGCTCTTATTTGCATTTTAAATTAATGTCCGATTTTGATTGGTGGTAAGAACATAGAGAACATTATTATAGAATTCTAAAGAAGTGCTTGAACTGTTTGGGAAGAAAGTGATGAGTTATTAAATGTTTTGGCATTTTTTTCTGGTGTTCTTGTCTTAATTTGATGTTGTAGTGTTTTGTTTTTCTGATTACTGGTTTCTAACCACACAGTCATCCTTATTTGTTCTGGTGAGTCCTATACAGTTTGATTTTACCAAGTTTCCTAGTTTAAGAAATAAATCATTGGATTATCAAGCAAGATGTTTGGATTCTTTTCTATTACTTGTAGTAGAAGATCTTGCAAACCTGACCATTTCATAGGTTTTTGAAATATATTTATTAAATCAGCAAAAACTCTGTTTACTTTTACATTTTTAATACTAGATCTCTCTAAAAAGCATAATGAGGAATACTGCACTTTTTAAAATTTTTGTCATACATAGAAGCAGATAAAAATCCATTCGCTACAAAGACTTAGGTTTTTCTGATCATTACAAGGGTTGTTGTGTTCTTGATGTGGAGATCAAGATTCAGGTCCATTTTGTGACATGCAGGTCTTGAACGTATAACATCCTGGTTATGATCGGAGACCTGATCACAAAAGTGTTACTTAAAAGTTAAGAAATCAAACGGGTATCTAAAGTCCATTGCAGTAAAAGTGATATGAGCTGTATTTATGCCTTTTGTGCATTCTATAAACTTCTACTTCAGGAAATTAATGGTAAATCAAAAGATTTCCTTCTGAAAAAATAATGATGTTACATATGTATGTATGTGTTTAAATTACCGGTATCTTTAATCTCATTTAGTGTGTGCATCATGTGGTTTGACTTCCTGTATGCCACTGCATGGTCTAGAAGGAGAGTTGATGGAGATGCAGTACCCAGTCTTGTCTTGTCTCTTATTTTGTATTTTTAAAAGTCAACAGTTCATGGCTAAGAAATTATAGGAAGAATCATTTATTTATTTATTGCAAGAGTGGTTAATAGATACATTTTTCTGAAAAGATGGTCAAGTTAAATGTAGTCTGTCATATTCACACCTCCCCCAAACCTGACTACCACTTGGTCTCTTCTCCAGAACAAATAGGTATCCTGTTTTACTTCAGGCTACCTTCTTTACTTGATCTTTAACTGATAAACCTATGTTTATGGACATATGTTGTAAACTTACAAACTTCTCTCTCTCTCTCTATCTTGCCCTTTCAATAAAAAAATAAATAAGTAAAAATAAACTCTGATTTCATCTTTCTCATGAAACTCCATATCAATGCCCTCTCTCAAGCTAACATTTGTTATTAAAGATTTTTTACTTTTGCCGTCTAAACTGTGGAATGAACTCAGCATTCATATAAAAAATTATACTGACTTAAGCACACGCACTGCTTTATTACAAAGTCAGTGGTGATTTTTTTTCTTTTTCACAACAATCTTGTGCCATCATAATACTCATGTTTTCATCTGTTATTTTTTCCAGAGATCATGACTAAAAAGGGCCTGGTTTGATTTACTGATCACTTGATTGAGATGCTAATAAATAAACTGTACAACGGCAATGAAGCCATATGGCTTGAGCTGTTGACATTATGACAGATAATGGTAAACTGAATGTAATAAGTAGACCTTACTTTCTGTGATCCAGTATTACTGTCTTTAGCACGTGCATTTGTGCAAGACAATTTATGTTCTCCAGCAAATTCTGGAATCCATGTAGACTATGAGAACTGTTCTCCACAAGCAAGAGGTGGGAGCCTTGTGAGCAATGTGGGTGGTGATGTAGCCAGGCATACACACCTCCGATTGTATGGTTCTCTCTCAAAATATTTTTCTCGGTTCTTGTTATCTTACTTATTTTGTCCCTGTCCTCATGCAGGTGACTGAATGTCTTGAAACAACATTTTGCCCTGCACAAGGGTACCAAATGTCTCATGCATAAATGAAATTAAAAGGATGCAGGTGTGGCAGCAATGACAATAGTGATGCCCAGAGGAATGACTGATTGGTATAATGAATACTCATAACATAATACTTTTATTTTATATGCTGTATCTTTGAGTCTGTATTTGGGATTTATAACATATAGCATATATGACTAACTAGAAAATCAAATTAAAATCAGCTTGGGTACAAAAGAAGGTGTCCAGATAAACAGGGGTATGTGGAAACTGTCCAAGAAAGAAGTAGTATAATCTTTAGTCACTGTACCTTTGGCTGTTCATAAACATGTGCTTAAAGTAATAGTCTGTGGATAAGGTTTGACCTTTGGCTCTTTATTTGATTTTCACAGACAACATTCATGCAGTATATCTCTATATATCTTAGAAGATTTTCATCAACCCAGACTTGTTCCTGGGATGATTTACATGGATAGCAAGGAATAAGCAAATAGAAGTGAGATAAAAAAAATAAGTATTCGCAATATGCAAAGTATGTATTATGAGAAAAATCATACCACTGTGATTGATTTTGAATAAGAAAGAAACTGGTGGGTGTTGGAATATCTTGCAGTTTTCAGGAACAGCAGGTGCAGATATGTAGGAACAGCAAACAGAGCTCCTCTGCACTTAAGGGATTTATTCACATTAATTAATTGTTATGCGAAAAAAATACATGTTGCTACAGCTAACTGCTGTTTTATACTGTCTCAAGCTGTGTCTGCAATAAAGCAAAGCATGCAATAAACCTCAGCACATCTCTCAGTTGAAATTGCATCATATTATAGTTTAGGGATATTCTAATCTCATACTGTTTTGATCTAAATTAATCCGGTGCAGGATTTGTCTCTGTTGGCTTCTCTGCATGAATCATTCGTCCTTTTTTTCACTCTATTTCTATCTAACAAGGATAATCAACTAACTCTTAGAATGGGAATGTAATCCTGTAAGTGGCATGATCTGTGCAGATCCACAAAGGCAAAATGCTTACAGGTACCAAACTTCAAATTTGTTATTGTATCCATGATGCATTCACCATACAGAAAGTGGGTCTTAGATTTACATATCTACTATTTAATAACTTTTCAGCAGTTTGAAGTACTCCTGCACACTTTAATCCATGCCAGAAAGCACTAAAACAATACTTCTAAGCAAGCATGAATCATGATTTGTGCTTAGTATGATTTTACATAACTGAAGAATACTTTGTTGTCAAAAGTATTCTTCTAATGAACTATGTTGTGACTGACCAGATGTGATTCATTGTTCCTAGTAATACCATAAAGTTTAAGGAAATTCATCAGAGACATTTCATGTTAAAGAATACAGATTATTTTTTCTTACTAAAATATATGTAGGATAATTCCTTGAATCTGATGATATCACTGATTTTACTATTACATGAGTCACTTTCAGGGAATTTTCCATAATCCACTTTGTTATTTCAGGTTGTGGCACAAAGATAATGAAAAACACAAATATTATGTTTCCTAAACAACTACTTTATTTGAGGGAAATACCCATCAAAACCATGCGCAGGAAGCTACTCTCTGAATGAACTTTATATTATACATTGTCAACTATGTGGTCAGAATTCCTTGAGAGGGTGGACTTTTCCTCAGAGAAGCAACCATCCTTACCTTAGCGAAACCAGCTGTCATTTACCTAAAATTGCTTAACACACTTTTCAACAAATAAGTGAGTTGACAAAGCATGAGTAATAAAGTTCTGTCAACAGTGCTATCTTAGTAGCAATATAATCATGGACCGGAGAAAAATACATTAAAAAGAATGAAATGGCGAGGCTTAATTGTAGTGATGTAAAGCACTGCACATCATTTTCATATGTCTGATTTTTTTGACATGTAAAGTGCATATTCTACATGACTGTAGCTTTTTTATATTGACTTAGGCTATCAAAGACGGTACAGCTATAATAAAGATAGACACAGGAACGTGAGGGCAT
This sequence comes from Protopterus annectens, assembly GCF_019279795.1. Classification (NCBI taxonomy): domain Eukaryota; kingdom Metazoa; phylum Chordata; order Ceratodontiformes; family Protopteridae; genus Protopterus; species Protopterus annectens. The sequence continues at coordinate 1,443,228,521 of NC_056746.1, read as the reverse complement.
GAAAAAAAAAAATAATCCATAGCATTGAAGGACACCCGATGAAGAGAACAGCAAGAGAGAAGGTAGATGACCACTATGAAAAAATTAAAGTCTAAAGGTACATAGAGATCAGGTAGGCATAGGATAGATAAGATATGAGATTTCCGCCAAATGTAGAAAAATGGAGTATATGTGCATTAAGGAAATCTTACAGAAGGGACATAATTAATACAGAATAGAAGAAATATATATAGCCTCAGTACAATTGTATTATACCTACTTTGCAGGCTAAAGCTCACACAGCATAAGGTTAATCAGGTTTCAAAACTCAGAGGTGAGAATAGTATATTTCAGGTTATGTAGAGTTGGAGGACATGAATATCATGACATGGATATGGTCCTGGGACAGGAGAGCTTACTCAGTACAACTTCTGGTTTGAGAGAGTCTGTAGTAATAGGTTCATAAGTTCATAGGTTCATAGGTTCATAGGTTGGTACTAGGCTATCAGCCCTAGGGCCTATACAAGCCTAGCCATAACAATTCCCTGGCTATTTCTTCCAACACTATTTACTTCCCTGGACCCCTGTCTAGCAGGGCGACTGACATGATCCCAGGGGTGAATTTCCTTTCTCCCATCCAATCGTCAAGGTTCCTTTTGAAGAGGGCCAAAGAGGCGCTCTGCTTGACATGTATGGGCAATCTATTCCAGAGTCTGGGGAGTCTCTGGGTCAGAAACCTATCCCTCCAGCATGTTTTGTTTATTGTGATGTCAAGATTTCGATCTCTGGAGCATGTGGCTCTGAGGGATTGGGATTTCTTTAAGTGTTGCATGTCCAACAGCTCTGGGTTTGACACGGCCTTGTATGTTAAGCAGAGACTGCCTCAGAGTAGACAATATGCGACAGAGTATAGCTGGAGTTTTAAGGAGGTCAGCATAGGGCATCTGCTTTAGGCCTGTGATTCTTTTAGTGAGGTATATCTGCGGCCTTTCCAGTTGTTGCAGATGTCTTGAGAGGTACATACCAAATTGGGCATTGTATTCTATAATTGGTCTAATGAGGGATGAGTACAGTGGGACAATGACCTCCTTTTTTTCTGGATGAAAAGCCCTTAGTTATGAGGTGTGCCACATAGAAGGATTTGGTTATTGAAGGTGAGACCACTGTCCACCTGTGTCCCTAAGTCCCTTATCACACTTTTGGTGTTTAGTGTACTGCCACCTATATGGTAATTCATGGGTACATGTATTTTTTCCAAAGGGGATAACTATACATTTCCTGGCATTGAGCTTGAGCCCATGGCTCTGGCACCTAGCATCTGTTTCTGTAAGGCCCTTTTGCAGAGTATTCACATAATTTTGGGATTCAATAATGGCTCCCAGTTTGCAGTCATCTGCGAACTTTGTTAGCCAGAGTCCCTTAGTGTTGGCCTGTACTTCAGAGAAGCAGATGCCAAACAAGAGAGGTCCCAGGACTGAACCCTGAGGTACTTCACTTGTCACTTGTCTGGAGCTGGGCAACCCATCGAGTGACGTAGGGATTAATGCCCAACTTAGTAAGTTTATCTATGATTCCAGAGTGGGGGATGGTGTCAAAGGCCTTGGAAAGGTCCAGATAGGCTGTGTGGACTGCCTTACCCTCGTCCATGACTCTGGAGACTGATTTGAAGAAGTCAATTAGGTACAGAAGACAAGATTGGCCCTTCACGAACCCAAACTGGGTAGGACCCAGTGTCTGAAGGTTGCAGATGTCTTTGTTTATAAGTTCCATGATAATACGTTCCATGGCATTGCAGATCAGGCTCGTCAGACTGATGGGGCAGTAGTTTCCAGGATCCAAGGTGGATCCTCCCTTGTGGAATGGGATAACTGTAGCTGTGCGCCACTCAATGGGCATGAAGCCTGAGGTGAGGGTATGATTAAACATGACACTTAGGTGAGGTGCCAGTTCATTTTGTAGTTCATGTAGTACACAGTCCAGGATATCATCTGGTCCCATGGATGTTGTATTCTTAGCTTTGGAGAGTGCGTTTTTTACCTGTGTGGCCATTATTACTGAAATTTGGCAATCTTCCGGTATTGAGATGGGCCATTTAGGGGGTGAGAGGGGGGTGAAGTTGGCACTGAATCGATCTGCCAGGATATTGGCAATATCCTTGGGATCAGTATATTTAATGCCATTCTGTTGTAGCTCAGAACAGATCTGAGCATTGCCATTTAGATTATTGACATAGTTATAGAATGCCTTGTGGTTGTCTTTGGAATCTTTGGCAATTTTATTTTCGTAAGTAGCTTTGGAGGATTTTATGAGGGATCTCAGCTTCTTACTGAGGCTGATAAGGGAGGTTTTTGCATCCTGGGATTTTCCTCTTTTCTGCAACAGTTTCTTCCTTTTGTTGTAATAACACCACAGTTCCTCTTTTAAGCACTATATCTGAATCCAGTAAGTTTTTTTTTTTTTAAACAGTTGCCACTAATTTGTGTTGACCTATAGTGAAATGGCCCCAGGACTTTCTGATATTTTAGCACAGCAGATAAGGCTATGATCTGTTAATGAGCTTCATCCTTTAATCCTGGTTTGTAACTCTGACCAAGTCACTTAACTAATCCATTAAAAATGTGAGTGAACATAGCTGGCCAACCTTATCACAAATATATTACTAATTAAAATAAAAATATCTGTTGACTTTGGGCTGAGTTCTCTGAGTAGAGTACTAGGCTAACAGCCCTTACAAGCCATTTTAAGCTTAGCCAATTATCCCATTAATTAAAATTACCCATACCTAGTTCCATGGTGTATGCCTGGTGGCAATCCATTGGGTGACATAGTGGTTTATTCCCGGCTGTGTAAGCTTGTCCACTATGTTTGAGTGAGGTATTCTGCCCAAAGCTTTGGACAGATCTTGGTAGGCACTATGCACAGTTTTGCCTTCATTCATTGTTTTGGTGACCTTTTAAAAGAAATCTACTAGGCTGCATAAGCAAGATCTGTTGTCTATGAACCCAGACTGGGTGGGCCCAGTGTTTGGAGGTTCCCTATAGGCTTTCCATGGCCTTACAGATGAGGATGGTTAAGCTTATGGATAAGTAATTATCCAAGTCAATAGATGGACCTCAGCTGTTCATGGGTATGTCCATTGCTCTCCTATATTTGCTTGGTACAAGAGCTGCATAGAGGCTGAGAATGAACAGCATTTTTAGAGCATGGATAACTCATGCTTAATGATATTTAATATACATCCTGGAATATTGTTAGGACCCAATTATACAGTATTTCTGGGCTTTGACAGCACATTCAGGATTTGGTTATGCATAAAGGTGTTGGGAGGTGGGATATCAGTTTTTGAAATATCTTATGAGTTAATAGTGGGTGAAAGAAGTGTGAATTTGGACCTGAATTTTTTTGCTAGTATGTTTGCTATGTCTGCAGCTTCTGTTTAGGTGGCATTGCTCATAATCAGCTCAGCAGACTGCTGCATAAAGCTCTTAAGATTGTGGACGGAGCTGAAAAAGGCTTTATAATTGTCCTTAGCTTGGGTGGCTATCTTTGCCTTAAACGTGACTTTGGTGGTTTTAATTAAACTCCTGAATTGTTTATTTATTTTAATGATGATTGATCCAGGCTGTAGTAGGTTACTCTTCTGGTACTTGGCTGTAATTCTCTTTCTTTTATTGTAAAGCTTGTTTATTATGGTTCTACCAGGGAGGTTTGTTTTAGGGTTAGCCCTGCATTTATTCCTACAAGATACAGCTACTTCTATGCTGGAACAAGTTAGTGGTGTATGTTAACACATACTCATAGGAGATTAATGAGTTTTGGTGAAATATGAAACTTGCTAGGGTATTTCTTAGAAGTAGAAAGCTTGCCTTGGAGAAGTTTTTAAAGATTCAAGGGGCTGCTAGGATTTTAGGTTTCAATTTTATTTTGAGGAAAACCGTTTTCTAGACTGATGTGATGAGTGACGATGATAAATAACGGATGGATCATGACTTGCCCATATTAGTAAGAACAAGTGGTTCAGCAGATAGTGTTGTCACCTCACAGTAAGATGTTTGATTCTTGGCTGGGGTGTCTTCTGTGTGCAGTTGTGTGTCCACATGTACGTTTTTGGAATATCTATATTTTAACCATTCCTTCCAAGTCCTATTTCTTTCATGTGTTAGGTGTCTGCTTTGGGTAGATAACTAGGGAGTATAGTTATTTTTTGCTCTTTTTGTTCTAGTTTTAGCAGATGTACCACTTAATTTACTGCATTGCTCATCACACAATGGCATGTGCATGCAAAACCCTTGTTTCAGAATGTTAATTCACTTGTAGTCGTCATTACTTGCTATCATTATTGGCGGCCAACTGGGGGCATACAGAGGGCAACCATCTGTGCCAGTGGTGACCCATGTTCAGTAACAAGCACAGAATGCCAGAAGGATCATCTGGAGGGTAGAACAGAGGAGCTGCTTGCTAGCTCCCCTTTTCTCAGAAAAGGTGTGGGTCCATGCCTAGTCTGATTGACTTCTGGCAGAAATGAGGAGACTCTGCAGACACTGTTTGATCACAGGTGAAAGTAAAGGAATGACAAACATGTCCAGCTCCATGTTGCATTGCTATGTGGTCCATTGCAGTTATGATGACATTGCACATCAACACCTTCTGGATAGGGATGGTGCCAGACACTGTAGTATACCTGTTCAGAGTTCATGCTCTTTTTCTCAAGTGGAGTAAACAGAATCTTCTGCATCCTAAGAATTTGGAGATTCACCTGCTGTAAACATGTCCTGCCTTATTATGTACCAGGATTGTATTATCAGACCTTAGAAAATGGGCTGAACTTAAATCAGATATCTTACTGGAGAACAAAATTCCTCCAACAGGGGATGAGTATACAAGGAGAGCCTGACAATAATCCCGCAACTTCATGGCAACATATTAAGCCAATGTGAAAGACAAATAGAAAGAACTATGCCATTGTACCTGCCCTTGCTTAATGTGGGCATTTAGTGGAGGTAGTCAAAGAAGAAGCGACACTGAAAAAGGAATGGAAAATGATGAAAGTAATGCAGAAGCAGTTGCTAGCAGCCGCTGTTTTATTTTCCCCTTGTTATCTGCAGCACTTAAAAAGATGCATTTAGTGAGCACAGGAAAATAAATCAAACAAAAGTACTGTAGTTGATTGCATTAGAAAGATATGTATGTGTGAGAGAGAGAGAGAGAGAGGGAGTGAGTATGCCTTAGTGTGTGTGTGTGTGTGTGTGTGTGTGTGTGTGTGTGTGTGTGTGTGTGTGTGTGTGTGTGTGTGTGTGTGTGTGTGTGTGTGTGTGTGTGTGTGTGTGTGTGTGTGTGTGTGTGTCTACACATGTACGTGTTTGTCCATAATTCTCAACAACTGTACTGAAGAATTCTGGTCAAAAACTACAGTAGTGTGGTTACATAGCCCAAAAGTCAGGAACAGTTTTAAAATATTATCCTTATTCACTTAAAGTTAATGAAGTGAGAGATTTTTTTTAACAATACGAAATCTAAAACTGTAATGGCTGGGTTTATTTTCTAACTATAGTCTTAAGATATTTATTTATTATTTATTTACTTATTTGCAGTTTGTTAACGAGGAAGTTCCATTGGGCTGAGATGAGCCCTTTTTGAATGGAGGCCAGTGGAGAAAAGCTCCAGGAAAGAAACCAACCTCCTTTCTCTTTTATCAGGGATTCAATTCTGTAATCTGCACACATAAACCACTTCTTTAACCACTTGGCCAGAGGAACAACAGAGCTCCTGAGCTATTTACAAGACAATCAAAACTTTTGTCAAGGGCAGTGCAAAAATATGAAGTAAATCACAGACATTTTACAAAATCGGGGACAGTTTAGAGGTATGTGTAGTGGTGGTGGGTTTCTTTCACTGTATATATTTTTTATTCGTTTAATCACAACAACTCATCTGAGGTGTAGACAATCAAGACTGTGGCTGTAATTTTTGTGTCTGTGTGCTATAACATGTGTGTACATATGTGTATGCTTGTGTATTTGAGTTTCCACATATGTGTGAGACAATCTCTTTGTCTCTGCATCTACTAATGTGTTTATACATAACAAAACACACTTTGTGTATGCATGCGTGTGTGTGTAGACATTAAAAAATGTATCTATATCATGTATATTTTGGATGTAAAATTTGTTTTCCAATATTAACAGCATATCCTACAGCAACTATGAACATTAGTCAGAGGAACTATTTTACATCCAATGTGAAAAAATATACTAATAGTAAAAAAAAAAAAAAAATACAAACCAATTTAAGATAGCCCATTTACTAAGTACAATATTGCCCTCTTGGTCAGGCATTACAAGAGAAATAAATGACATTCCCAGTAGAGAGGCCCTCCACCTGCATTGAGTGGTCCAGCAATAGGTGGTCAAATCTGCCAGTATTGACCAGTAAATGAAAGTAGCAACATTGCTAACTGAAAAGATAATGTGTGCCTTACTTTTATAAATTTAGAAATTTCCTATGATTTGTTCTCTGAAAGTGATTTTTTTTTAATGTACGAACTCTGAATCTCAAATTGATGTCACTATTCAGTGACTTCAGTCTTCCATGATTTGTCAGCCGTGGATTTTGAGGAACAGACCAAACAAATAAAGCAAAATTCTGGACATTCTGAGAAAATATGTATTGTTGAGAGCCATGAAAAGAAATGTAATGGAAAGCACTACACTACCTTTCTGACAGTGCCCCCCCCCATCAAAACATTTAGTGTTTATTTTTTCCTTTTTCTGTAACTAGTAGTGCACAGAGCAAAATAAGATCCGTGCACCATGAAGAATTATGGTCAAGTCACCGATCATAACTCTTTATTATGTGGTCTCAACAAGAATGCCAAGAAATTCAACTATTCAGCTTCGCTCTCAAGGTGAATTTCTTGGCATCCATGTCAAGAACACATAAATGGATTATGATCAGGAACCTGATAATAACTCTCTGTTATAATCAATGCTGTCTTATTTTCCATTTATTCAGGAAAGTAAAATTGTGTAAGTTGAACTTGCCATAGCAGTAGATGTTCAAATGAATGATCACTATCGCAGTAGCCTTAGCTATAAGAGTTGTATCCTGCCAAGGATATAACAGCTAGCCAGCTTCCAAAGCTTCAGGACACCTTCCAAATAGCACGAGCAGAGCTGACTAAAAGACAAGAATGGGAGTGAAGCCCTTCAGAGCTTTCCTGCCAGCAGAGAGAGGGAGACTGAACTTTGAAAGGACAATGCTAGGAATAAAAAAAAATAAAACACATCAAAAGACAAGGGGGAGAGGGTGGAGGAAAGGAGTACCTACTGAAGCAGTGAACATCCAAGCATCTACTGTTGTGGCAAGTTCAAGTTGCACAACGGTACTATGTTTTTCATATTGACCCCTGCTACAGTAGTCTTGGCTGTATTGGTAGATTACCACAGCTAATCATATTTGGGAGGAGGAGGAAGGAGAAGGTTCATGAGCCCTGGAGAATGGTCCTAGCAAAGCTTGATCTAGACCTAGAAAAAGAATCAAGCTTATAGTGCTTTGTAAAAGTATGTATAGAGGACCAAGTAGCAGCTTCTAAAATACTTCTAGAATCCAACCCTTTTCAAAAAGCCATAGATGAAGCCAAGGCCTTGGTGGAGTTGGCCTTGACCCTGCTGGAATAGATTTGTCATGGTGAATATAACAAAAGGTAAATAGCCTTAGACAATCATTTGGAAATAGTCTGTTTTTACACAGGTTGTCCATTCTACTTACCTTCACTTGTGGAATAAAAAGATTAGCTTCGATTGTAGTGGTGTGCCTCTTTTTGTCTTTTGTTCATTTGCTGTTTATCTCTTGGAGAAGCACTTTACCCTGGACATTTTTTCCTTTTTTTACTTACCTTCACAAGAAATGAAAAATTGATCTGAAGATATGAACAATTTAATTCTGTCAAGATAGTATCTGAGTTATCTGTAGAAATTCAAGGTATGAAATATTCTTTACCCCTCATTTTTAGATTCAGGAAAGAAAACAGGGAAATGGATAATTTGACTTGAAATAGACTTGGATGCCACTTTAGACATAAAAGAAGGATTAGTTCTCAAAGAAACCCTGTCTCTATGGAACATGAGATAGGGCTGACTCACTATAAGAGCCTACAACTCAGACAACCTTCTTGCAGAGGTCAGAGCCATCAGTAAAACTGTTTTCCATGATAAGAACCTCAGTCAGCCAGATTTCTGGTTCAAATGCCGCAAATATTAGCTTCTCTAACACAAACTTAAGATCTTAAAGAGGGGCCACTGGTTTACTTGGAGGCCTGTATGCAAAACTCCTTTCAAGAACATTTTGACATGAGACTGCCTTGCAAGAGAAGGGTCCATGGGCAGACATGCTGAAATGGCCGATAAAGTAACCTTGATAGAAGAAAAAGAAAGACCATATGACAGAATCTCATATGAATATTGTAAAATCAGAGAACAACTAGCTCTGAATGGGTGCTGATTATGTTGTTGGCAATAAATAGAAAACCTTTTCAATTTGCTAATATATGATTTTTTTAGTAACAGGATTTCTTGCCTCCATTAGTACTGGCTGTATGTCCTCAGAAAACAGGTGCCTAAAAGGAATTAAGACCCTATCATCTAGACAGTCAGTTAAAGATGATTAATGTTGTGGTATATCAGACACTCCTCTTCTTGTGTGAGTAGATTTATTCTGTGAGGAAACTTGTGGTAATTGCCCCTGGCCATGGTTGAATGGGCCAGAAGATAGTCAAATTAATCTTGTAGGATTCACTGTGAATCTTCAGAAGTACCCTGGATATTAGTAGAAAGGATGGAAAGACATGAAGGAACATTCTTGTTCAAAGAAAGGAAAAGACATCTGCCATCCAGAGCTTCTTGGATGGAGTCCTAGAATAGATTTTTTCCAGTTAATTATTTAGAGATGGGGCAAAGAGGTCTACTTGAGGAACTCCCTACAGATGGATCAAATCCTGGAAGACCACTGGATCTAGTTTCCATTCATGAGGGTCTGACCTGCTCCTGCTGTTTGTCTGCCACACAATTGTGTTCTGAGAGAATGTAGGATGCTTGTAGAGTGAAACTGTGCTGAGAAGCTATATTCTAGGCTAACATAGCTAGTCTGAAAAGAGAGTATGACCTGGTTCCCCCTTTCTTGTTGATATACACATAGCTATGATATTGTCTGCAACCACTAGTAGAGGTCCTGAGGACCAAAGATGGTTCAGAGAGTTGAATGCCTTGATCAGGTTAAGGAACTCCTTGACATTCATGTGCTTGCATCTTTCTTGGTGTCCCACACCCTGTGCATTTTTATCCCTCCTGAAACTGCTCCTTATGCAAAGTCCAAAGCACCTGTGGTGATTGAATACTTTGCAGGAAGGAAGAAGAAGGGGAGACCTGGATTCAAGGATATTTGTTGTCTCCACCAAACAAAATCTCTTCTGACAAACTCCAGTACTGGGATCTCAAAAGATAAAGGGTCTTGATACTGTATCTTTCTCATGTGGAGTCTTGCCAGGGGTATCATGAGAATCACAGATGACATGCGACCCAATATCTTGAGGTATTCCCTTGCAGTGGCAGAAGTCTGAGTGGAAACTATAGAAATAGATCTAAATAATAATCAATTTTATGCTGTGGAAGAAAATCTCTTTGAACTGAGGTGTCTAGTTGACATCCCAGGATTGCGTTCTTGAGTCTCTCACCCAAGATAGATTCTTGACATTTTGAAAAAGACTCTGCAAAGTCATTTAAATATGGAAAATTGTGGATACCCATAGCCTGCAATGAGCTATAACTGGAGATGGACACTTTGTGAACACTCCTGGTGCAGTGGATAGTCCAAATGGTAAAACAGAGAACTGATAATGTGATCCACACACACAAAACCTTAAGAGATGCCTAAAGTCTGGATGAATAGGGATGTGATTATGAACATCTTTTAAGTCTAGTGTTACCACGAAATTTGAAACTGGAAGAAGAGGTAACAAGTTGTGAAGTGACATAATTTTGAATGTGGGCACTATCATAAATAGGTTTAGGAAAGAAAGATCCAGAACTGGTCTCAAAGCATTTTTGTTCCTTGGCATTAGGAACATCCTTGAATAAAACCCTTTCTCCACATGAAAGAACTAGTACTCATTGGTACAGCATGTGATGAAGACCAAGTGGAAATAAAGCAGTTTGATATACAGGATGAGAAAACTCCCCCTGAAAAGAAGACATTTCCTCCCACTGTCAACTGTAACTCCTATGAATGATTTTCAGAACACATCTGTCTGAAACAATCTGTGGCCAAGGAGAAAAATGAAGATTCAGACTTTCTGGAAGAGAAAAAGGGGTCAGGGCGAGAGGGGGTAACAAAGTCAATTGAATAGTCATTCAGACTTGCTGGCCTGGGTGGTTTGAGACTTCTGTTTGGAACCTTCCCCTTCATAAATGTATGTCTATCTGAATTGTATTAAGACTGTTTATGCTGTTTTTTGCCAAAACTAGATGAGGAGAAAGAAAATCCCATGGACAAATTGAAAGGAAGGCTGGATCAACTTGCCATTTCATTATACTTTTTGAACACCTCAGCAGCAGAGGAGCCAACAGTAAATCTCTATCCAAGGGAAAATTTAAAATCTCATTTTTTTACATCATGTAGAAGGTTCTGAGCACACAGCCAAGCAGACATCCTTAAAGTACCAGTGGCCATAGCCCTGGAAGAAGTATCAAAAGAGTCTTACACACACTGCAGACAATAAGTAGTGACCTGTTTCTTCTCCCTAATCTAATCTACAAGAATGATCAATAGCCTGAAATAAACCCTGAGCCAAAGTAAGCTTCCGCTATCTAAGGAAATTTGCTGAGGAGTAAATAAATGCTTGATTTTCTGTATCTTTTTGACAGGAAAAAATTGGGCAAATCATGTTACTAAAGGCAGCTGCTTCCCAGGGATGAGCACAAAATTCTGACACAACAGAGAAACTTTCACTGTTCTCTGTCCCAGCACCAACAAAACTGGCTCTCTCTTGCCCACCGAGGGGGTCTCCGACAGCCATAGAGAATGTGTCTAATCCCCAGTCCATAGTGGCTGCAGGTGCTGTATCATAGGGATTCTGGGTAAAAGTTGAGTAGTCTCAGGTGCACCAAATGGCCACAGCAGAGTCTCCAACCTGCGGATGCAAATTACTAGCCTGCTGTGATGGCAAAGGCTGTTAGTTTAACTTTTTCTTTTGTGGCTAGAATAAGGGTAGACTACAGGACTGACAATCTGTTCCATGGTCTTGCCAAAACTGTTGCCTCTTTCCCAGGGAAGACGTACAGCAAATGCCGGTAAAACTGCCAGTCCACAGAAGTTACTTTTTTGACAGAAAACATAGTTAAAAGCACTTTCAAACACTATAGCAGCCTCACAATGGAAAATTAAACATCATTTTTCCACAGAAAATATGTTATCAGTTAGTTAACACTAATTTAAAGCTGACAGAAAAAAAGGGTGCTGTTTAAAAGTACATTACAGTCTTGAGACAGCCTATTAAAACACAAGTGACAGTAGGTTAGGAAAGTAGTAAAACATCAGTAAATATAAGAAAATGGAATCCCCCCCCCCCAAAAGGAGCCTATCTGCCCAGTAAAGGAAATCACAAGCCGACTGTCAATCCTCAAAAGCCTCAAGGGAGTGTACTCTTCAGCAACAGCAAAGTTCTGAATGGCTCTGCACCCAGACATGCCTTTTAGTCAGCCCATCACAAGATGCTTACAGTTTGGGCAAGTGGAAAGTGTCCTGAAGCTTTAGAAGTTGCTCTGCTGTTATATCCTTGACAGGATACAGCTCATATAGCTAAGGCTTGTGCATCAGTGATCACTATGAAGAAAATTTATCAGGAACACAAATATAAGATTTATTTCAAAATTTCAAAGTGCTACATATTGGACATCTTGGTAGTGAAACCATTGCATCAAACAAAATACATATATGCAGAAATATATTTTAAAGAAAATGTGCTCAAAAATGTAAGTAAACCTTTTTTTAATTGCTGCCCCCTTACTTAAATAAATTAATTCCACAATTATCACAGTCTGAAAATATTCAGAGAATCCTTACATCAAAACTCCATTCTAATCCCTGTCTGCAGAAACGTGATACCTAAAACAGAAAAAAGCAGAAGTATAACTGCATTTCAGATATTGTATTGTAAGAATTGTATTTTTTGAAATCTGCTTTACTAAGAATACTCCATTGCAGGCATTTGTATTCAGCTGCTCTGCAGTGATTTCTAGCTCTACATTTAATATTTGTTTTCAACTTCATATATCTAAGATTATTTCTGGGATATCTGTGAGTTTGCTAACTGTTTTTGGTGTATGTACAGCGACCTGCCTAGCAGATTAACCTGAGACAGTATAGACTGCATTATCAGTTTGCAGGTTTGGCTTATTAATTGTTTAATAGCCTAGATTTAGCTACATTCACATGAATCACTACAGTATGGTGAGATTAATGGTCTATTCTAGTTGTCTGTATTGATTGTAAAGACACTGTAAACTTGACTGGCTAATGGTTGAATTCTGTTGCATTTCTCTGCCTATAGATTGTGTCTTGTCACAACGTTGTTAGCTTATATAGTATTAGCACTGCTTAATGGTTGAATTCTGCAGTATTTCTCTGCCTATAGATGGAGCTATGTTATATGTCTGTTAACTGACATGGTATCTGATTAATCCTGCTATATTATTATCTATACTACTTAGGTGAAGGTCATAATTTACCGATATCTCTTAATAGTAATGCTGACACTGCTTCTATAATTGCACTGTTTCTAATGCCTGCTGACTAAGTGTTTTTAAATGTATATATACATTCTGTTAATCTAGCTGCACCTGTAATATCTACTTAACAGTCTCAGTCTATTCATCCACATTTGTAACTATTTGTAACTATTCTGTCTGCCTGTGAACTAACCTTAATCAAAAGCTAGACCTGGATTACTACTACTGTAACCTATATTAACAGTACGCAGATTCTCATACTCTGCATGCTCCAGCTGGTCTCCCTATCTGTTATGTAATGTCTGTTGTTGTACCAAAACCCTGTTTATTTTTACGTAGTGAATAATATTTAGAAAACATACTGCTCGTGTTTATGTGTGCACTTCATTCACAGTGTTTCTGTTATTTCAAGTCTGCCTGCTGCACATTTCTTTGTCGTGGCAGCACATGTTGTCACACTACTGTGATCATTTGCTTGGGTACCACAGAATGAGTAATCCACATCATTACACAATGAATAAAATCAAACATTACTGTACCACAACATCTCTTTATCAGAACATACGCCCTACACAAAGCAAGACACATCAGTGCTACCAAGTTTTTCAGTTAAAACCGAGCACAAAATCAACTGTCAACATCATGCACCCTCCTCATGTGAAATAGTAAGAATGCTGTGGTTCATTTGAACATCGGTTAAAACAATGTTTAAAAATAATGCAGTTTACCTACAGTAATTTTGCCATCTCTATGTTTTGCTTGTCTGCCATTTGCAAAGTACAAAGTGAAAGTAATGCAAGCGACAGTTGGATAGCAGCCATGATCCCTGAAACGTCCGTGTGTAATGCACAGAAAACTGGAAGAGGATTTCTGAAATTGTTCCTCTTCATAAAAGTCATGTAAATGTTTGGGTAAGTACCAAGGAGTAAGAATGACATTTTGCACTGGGTCATGCAGTCATATCTGTGGAGGTATGCACATTTGCAACCGCGAAAATGTGGTTGCGATAATATGTAAGCACCAATGTAAATATAGATTGGCAGACCATTGCTTCCAACTCCAAATAATATCAATCTGTATGGCTTTTCACAACTTATCAATAGTACAACAAGATACAGCAAAGATCTCACTAGACAACCCACCCTAGATTGGATCCTAGTATCCCACCCCACCATTTATCCCTCTTCAGGTACATTGTCTATTTCCCTGAGCGATCATCTGCCAGCTTATACCATTAAAACAAACTACCAACAGCTAAGAGTGCACACTGTACAATCGGTTAGGAATTCAGCTAAGTTTTGTTAGCATAAATTCAACAATTTCCCACATGAAATAGGCTGGACACCCCTTAAACTACTACCCCTCAGTGATGCCGTACTGTATTTTAATAACACCTTCCTTAACATACTTAATAACTTAGCTCCCATTCGTATGAAAAGAATCAAAAAGAACATAATCCCATGGCTGTCAAAAGAATGTAAACACCTGAAGAAGCAAAGGGACCTAGTCTGGAAAACCTGGAAACTAACGAAAATAACAAAATCAAGTCAACTTCAAAGCACTACTTAACAAAATTACAAAATTAATCAACAAAGGTAAGAAATCATACTATTCCAAGCTTCAACTCCAGCAAAAAACCAACCCCCCCAAAATTTTGGGCCTCCAGATCTGGTCTACTTAACCCTGGAACAAATAGAAATCACACCCTGTCACCTAATATCCCTCCATCACAAATAGCAGAAAACTTTATAAAGCACTTCATAAAATCAATAGAAGACCTACTAACTAACACGCCTAACACTGGACCCCCACCACCCTTCAACCTATTTAGACACCAATCCTATACCATCTAATCCTATCAGTAATAGCCCCCCTACTCAACAAAATGCCATACAAACCCCATTCTTATTTCAGCCCATACCCACAAACACCATAACGAAACTGCTACAAAAACTAAAACCCTGTTCCACATCAGCTGATAATCTTTCCCCACACTACCTCAAACTGGCTGCCAACTCAGCCACCTACTCAATCAGTATCCTTATAAATAGGTCTTTATCTTAATCAGAGGTAACAACCACACGGAAACAATCTCCTATCTCCCCCATCCACAAAGGAGGTAACTATTAAGCTAAACAATTTCCACCCTATATCCATATAATTATTTAGGACTGGAAAATGACTATGTTTTCAGATGAATGGACACTTTTTCATTTGCTATCAGACATTTTTCTCATGCTGTTTCTTTCTTTCCCTGACACACACATTCTTTAAACAGTCATTTCAAATATATAGTCTTATTTGCACACATCTTGATGGAACAAATATTCAATCTTCAGTAATACATTCAGTGCAATATATCTTTTTACATTCTCCTGATACTTTATATAGATTATTTTATATTTTACTAAAATCTTGCAACACTTTATTTTCTTCTACTATCTTATGATCTTTTATAGTGACCGATGGCAGAGTTTGTCAAGTTCAAATTAACATCCCTTCTGGACTTCAATAATTTCAAAATGCATGCTGTATGCATGAAGAGATGCAATCCTAGCAGAATTATTATAATGAAGATAAGCATGAAAACTTTAGAATCCCTCCTCCTCATCCAAAGAAAAAGTTGGCTAACCATGCCCATAGGGACCTATCAGCTTTTTTGGCATGTTAATATTCAGCAATTTGTTTCTAGATGACTACAGATGGCACCAGTGTTATCATAAATAAATGAGCAGCAGTCCAGTTGGATTAGCACTCTTGTACCCCCTTTTGGAAGCAAGGCAAAAGTCAAGTTTCACTGCCCCATAAGTAGGTATAATGCCTGCCCAAAAATGACATCATCACCAAGTTATTTGTCAGAAAACTCCTTCAAAAGCAGTTTGTTGTACAGTATTATGATATACCCAACAGGCACCTATTTTATGAGCTGGGTTAGGAATATCTTTAGTGTCTGTCTTGTGATGAGCATTGCAAAGCTTTCCTTCAGGTAAAGCAGCCGTATGTTGAATAGCTGGAATAACCTGACAAATATAACAGCCAGACCAGTCTGTAGGTAACCAGGGATAAGCTTAAATCTGATATTGTTAACCTTTGTTTATTCCTTACTCCTGAGATTCAGTTCCGACCTCAGAACCTAGCTGACCTTTTTTTCAAGCTCACATCAGCCACAAACCTCTCGAGCTAAGATTTTACCCATCATGCCCTTCTCCCTTTTACCTCAGATCTAGTTTGCCACGTTGCTGTTCAGCCATGTTGAGCCGTTCCTCTCCAGCTAAGTGTATATTTTGATAATTGTTTTGAGTTTTTTCTCACAGAATTCTTAGTTTTTTGACTCTATTAAGTCGTATCTTCTTTTTCTTTATTACCTTTACCTTTTTGGTATCTTCTACTACCCTTGTTGGTAGTCTTTCCTCATCCTCACTTGGGCCTTGCTACAGAGTGTGTGTGTATGTGCCTAGTTTTTGAATATTTTGTGGATATAATGTTTGAGAAGAAAGGGAGTTACCGACTCACTTGACTCTATCTCCGATTATGTCTGCTGGTCCCTCTGCACCATTGCTTTTGACGCAGACTTCAGCCTTCATGGTGCAGACTACTACGGCACCAACTAGTTCAGTACAGACTTTCTTTGCACCGCTTGGTTTATCGGAGCAGTCATCTTTGGCACTGACTGAAGTCTTGGTGCAGACTCCTTCAGCACCATCCAGTTTCTTGGTGCAGACATCTTCAGCGCCAACAGTTTTCTCGGCGCAGACCCCCTTGGCACCAACAATTTCTTTGATGCAGGCTTTTTTGGTGCCAATGGTTTTGGTGCAGAAAACTCCAATTTTGACAACACCATTCTTGGTTCAGGAATATTCCACACCATTGATTTTGGTGCATGCCGCTTCTGCGCCAGGTTTAGTGGTGCAGACTATACAAACACTGCCAGTTGTGGTGCAGACATTACCTATTTAGACACATTGTTTCAGTGGTCGTGCTAGCCCTTTTTTGAACAGGCCTGATTCGCCTTCAGTGATTTCAATGAGGTCTACCAGAAGTCTTTCTGAACATGATGTATTGCATCTTATAGACCAGCTGCTTTTGGCCAGAGGAATTCTTGCCCCTTCAAAAGTGCCTCTCCCCTCTGGAGTTGATCACCCTTCTCCACAGACTCCTACCTATACTTAGACCTCTGTGGAGGTTTCGAGGCATCCCTTCTCAGGTGGGCCAACCTTCCCAGCCTTGGAGAGGACACTGGTTTATGCTTCTCGGCCACCTCTGTCAGAGACTACAACTTCCTCTGAGCCTCAGCTGTCTTAAGTCTCAATCCCCGGACTCCGGGCGCAAGAGTCTCGGGCCATTCTCCACCTGGAGACACCATCCCAGTAGACGGCATGGTGGTGGCTGCTGCTACAAAGAAGGAATTGGCAGAGGAGAGCCAGGCTGTTCACCCACCCAATAAGGATTCCTGGGCAGTGGACAGATTAGGGAAGCGAGTCTTTGCATCATTGACCTTTGCTGTTAGGTCCTTGAACTACCTGGCACATTTCACAAGGCTACAGAGAGACCTGGTGTCCAAACTCTCTGAGACCTTGGCAGGAGCAGTTTCTGATGAGGTCTGAGACAAGGTGGCCTCTCAGTTAGTGACCCTAGAATTGGTTTCCAATTCCTCAATGCATTTGCTATCACACGCTACTGAGGGAGCAGCGAGAGCTGCAGGTGCAGGCATAATCATGAGACGCAATGTCTGAATGCACCTTTGTGACTTTGCGGATCCCTTCAAGGCTTCCTTCCTTAATGCCCCTATTAAGACCACTACTTTGTTTGGCTCCAAGGTAAAAGATACATTTGCCAGATCTGAACAGGATGGTAAGACCCTATCTGCCATGGGTGTCAGTTTATCTTCTCCTCAGCATTTCTATTTTAAAAACCAGGAGAGTGGGAAAATGTGGCACAAAAAGTCTCAGGGTCCTTTCCATGATTCTCAGGCCAAGTTTTCCTGTAGAGGCAGGGGGGGAATTCTAACAGAAGATGCTCCTTTCAGGGCAGGGGAGGTCCGCAAAGCCGAGGTTTCAGGGAATCTTTCTCTGGACAGCCCTATCAGCGCTCCTGAGGAGCAGCCCAATTGCTTTCCTCTGGAAGCAGTCAGGGGTCATTTTTCCTTGTACCCTTTTGCCTGGCAGACCATAACCACAGATGCTTGGCTACAAAGGCTCATCACCAGAGGATACCATATTAATTTCTTATTCACTTCCCCCTTACTCAGAAGCTTACCTGACATACCACCCAGTTAAAGGAAAGCTGCAGCTATAGAGATATCAGAACTGCTTCGAAAAAGAGTTATCCAAACAGTCCCCCCAGACTAGACAGGATCCGGCTTCTATTCAAGATTCTTTTTGGTGCCAAAAAAGACACAGGACTGGAGACCAATTCTGGATCTCAGCACCCTAAACAAATACGTAAAGACAGAAAAATTCCTGATGGTCACAGTTCAGGCTATACTTCCACTTTTGGAAAAAGATGATTGGATGTGCTCCATAGATCTTCAAGACACGTGCTACCACATAGAGGTGGAAAGGTGCTCAAGAAGATATCTTCCGTTCCAGGTGGGAGCCAGTCATTACCAGTTTCGGGTACTGCCCTTCGGACTCTCTACAGCCCCCAGAGTGTTCACAAACTGCATGGCAGTAGTCACAGCTGACCTGCACCTTCAAGGATCCCAGGTGTTTCCCTACCTAGACAACTGGCTCATTATTGCCCCAACAAGACGTCTACTGGATCAGGCCTTGACTTTCACCCTAAACACCACACAGCAGCTCGGAATATCGATAAACTGGAAGAAGTCAATCCTTACTCTGAGTCACTCATTAGAGTACAGTGGAGTGATTCTGGACACAGTGACTTGTACAGCCTCTCTACCAGATCACAGACTTCAGAGGATCAAAGAACAGGTCCAGGCAATACTTTCACAAAATCTAGCCTCAGCTCGATCTGTTCTTCAACTGCTGGGATCAATGGCAGCCTCTATCACCATAGTCCCTCTAGCAAGGCTACACATGAGGCTTCTTTAGTGGCTGTTTCTTACTCAGTGGTACACATCCCAGCACCTGTTATCTTTTCTGATTAGAATAAGCAAGATTTGCAAACAGGACTTGCACTGGTGGATGTCAAACAACCCTCACCAGTGGTCTCACCCCTTCACCCCTCATCAGCCCAACACCACAGTGACCATGCACACCTCCCTGATGGGGTGGGGGGCTGTTTCAAGGAAAGACAGTCCAAGGTACTTGGTCGCAGACAGAGGCCCATCTGCATATCAATGTCTTAGAACTGAGGGCAGTGCTACTGGCGTTGCAAGCATTCCAATCGATCCTTCCGTCAGGGACTAATGCAATTCAGTCAGACAAGATGACAGTAGTCTGGTACATCAACAAACAAGGGGGAACCAGATCATACCCACTCTGTCGAGAGGTCATAAGAATATGACCATGGGCGAAACCTCCAACCGTTTTCTGATAGCGACGGACACACATTCCCAGGAGCTCCAATGTGATAGTGAACAAGTCGAGCAGATGCATTCTACAGCCTCACGAGTGGTCTCTCAATCCTCTAGTGGCAGCGAAGAGTTTTGACTGCTGGGGCCAGCCTTGCTGTGACCTATTTGTGTCCCCATCTAATCACAAGTGCAGCAACTACTTTGCCCTGATCCCCCCTTGGGGACAATCACAGAGAGATGCTCTAGTCCATGATTGGCTATATGCCTATCCTCCAATACCCCTTGTTCCCCTGTTCCTCAAGAAAGCACATTGGTTGAAGAGCAAAGTGATCCTCATTGCTCCATATTGGCCTTGACAAGTTTGGTTTCCCTTCCTGTGACCTCATCTTCTAGATTGACCATGGATTCTCAATCCAACCCAGAGTTGATTTCTCACCCGCAGAATCTGGTTCATCCAAACCTATTCAGCCTGAAACTGACAGCTTGGTTTATCCACTTTCAATGATTGCCAGGCAGCATGATCTATCTTCCTCTGTGCGTGACATCCTGATTGCCTCTCATAGATCATCTACCAGACTACTCTACCACAGCAAATTGAAGAGGTTTTCTCTCTGGCTACAAGATAAACATCTGGACCCTTTTACAGCCCATTTCTATTGTTCCTGAATAGCTTTCAGACCTTTTTAAATTGGGGGTAGCAGCCTCCACAGTTCGTGTTCATTTGGTTGCTATTTCTAATTTTCATAATGGCCTCCAGGGCTCTTCCTTAATGTCACACAGACTTTGTATGATCGTTCTGAAGGGCATAACCCAACTAAAGCCTCTATTCATAGAACGTGTTCAACCTTGGGACCTGGCCTTAGTCCTTCAAGGGTTGACAACTTCTCCCTTTAAACCTGCATCTACCTATGATCTAAAGTATCTGTTATGGAAAATGTTGTTCTTAGTTGCTATTACTTCTGCCAGACGTATTTCTGAATTACAGGCCTTGTCTATCAAACCCTCCTACCTCATCTTTCACAAGGACAGAGTTTCATTAAGGACCAATCTGACCTTCTTGCCCAAGGTCGTTTCTGAGTTATCTATCAATTAGACTATTGATTTGCCAGTGTTCTTCCCTAATCATTCTAACAGAGGGGAATATTGCCTGCATACCTTGGATGTACACAGACAAATTTGTTTTTACCTATACAGGACTAAATTTAATAGAAAATCTGACCAGCTGTTTTTGGCCTTTTCTGAATCCAGATTAGGTTGTCCAGTTTCAAAAGTTACTTTAGCCACTTGGTTGAGAAATTGTATTACTTTAATTTATGGCAAGAATGGTAACCCTTTACCTGGCAGAGTAAAGGTTCACTCTACACGATCAGTGTCAAGTTCTGCAGCCTTCCATGCGAGAACATCTTTGAATGACATTTGTGCAGCCACAACTTGGGCTAGGCCTCATACCTTCATTGCTCATTACAAGTTGGACTTGGCTTCCAGAGGCAGAGCTGCTTTAGGTTATATGGTGCTTCAGAATGTCCTTCCATAGGGCCACCCAGGGAACAAGGTAGCTGGGGAATCTGTCCCAAGATAAGCAATAAACGAAGATTAACAACATCAGATAAAGAAGTTATGTCTTACCGTAACGCTCCATCTGAGTTGTTTCATCTTCATTTATTCATTATGGCCCACCTGCCTTCTCCCTCTGACGGTTTCTGGTGGATCTCTTTTGTTCTTCTTTCCAGTTGTTAGGTCATGTCCGACCAGAGGTAACCTCGGCTTCATTTTTCCAACTTGCAAACTAGATCTGAGGTAACAGGGAGAAGGGCATGATGGGTAAAAATCTTATCTCGAGAGGTTTGTGGCTGACGAGAGCTTGATAAAAACACCGGCTCAGTTCCGAGGTCAGATCTGAATCCCAAGAGTAATGACTAAACGAAGATGAAACAACTCAGATGGAACGTTATGGTAAGACATAGCTTATTTTTTCCACAAATGTAATAATACTCAGGTAGTGCTGCCATACCCTGACTTCCAGGCCTGTCATAAACATTCAAAGTAATATTGCAAGTACTAATTATGAGAAAAAGTGTTCCATTTTTATGATAACAAACAAATCCTTTAGCAGTCCTTGCTAGTTAAAGTGGCATTAACGTAAAAGGAGTAGAAACATGTTTACTGTTCTGATTTTTAGCAAGAAAAATACGACAAAATGCAGTATGAAGCTCAGAATCAGTCATTGGTATAGGAACACTGTCATGTGCACACAAACAGAGCAGTTGCCAACTTTGAGGGTCTGTACATAAGCATGAAATGTAGCAGCAAAAGTATAAATGCCATTCAGGTGCCCTCAGTTCAATTTTAACTAAATGCCTAACTTTATTTTTAGCAAAGCGTGGATGTCTATTAAGAAATGGTTCAGTACTTGCAGTTTCAATAGTCATATAGGATGATGCAGTCATGGTTCTAGGAGGCACAAGCAGGTGAATCAAAATGATGATGAAGAGCACAGTAATTGTAATGTTGGTTGGTCCTCAGGAAAGACGAGCATGCTGGATCTGGAGATGACTGAGAAGAAATTGTAAACAAGGATGTTGTACGAGCTGCTCATTGTGCAGATGAAATTGATCACCCAAAAGTCATTGACCAAGGGCCTTAATCACAAATGATTTCAAAAGGAAATGCTTTCTGAATAAAGCAATGTCAAATTCAGTATCCAAAATGCAGGATGAATTGGCGATTTTGGAATTTTAAGCAAGAAAAAAATGTGTCAGACTTGAAGAAGAATGACTGGAAATTTAATCGGAACAGAATGGGGTAGCACAGTAATGCTAATTAACTTCTTGGTCAGGGAACAGAGGTAGCGTAATTGCATTCAGTTCCTGAAGCGAGCAGGATGGCAGATGTGGAACCTGGTTGGATGACAGTTCACAAGCAGTTCTGGATTTGGTTTGGATGGCAAACCATCATGGGCTATCACTTCTGGATAGAATGATGTTTCTGGTTTGTTGTCTGGTTCAGCTGGCTCATATGGTCTGACATCACTGTTGTTTCAGTTATACTCGCCAAAAGAGAGGGGCTTTTGATATGTGGCACGTGGACCAGGGAACCCCTCACAATGAATGGCGTAGCAGTTGTGATCAAAACCAAGTAAAGTCCTTTCCATTTGGGGCTAAATGAGTTTCTTTGGTAACAGAGTTGAATGTAAACCTGGTATCTGGGATGCAGTTTATGGTGGTCTGATCCTGTAGGGCTGCATGGAGAATGATATTGTGAAATTTCTGCAAAAGAGAACACAGGGAATTTCAAAAGGAAAGCCCAATCTCATCAATATTTTCCAACTCTAAATTCTTAGGGAGAGGGGTGTCTGGCATTCTCATGAGTCTGCCCATGACGATTTCATGACAGGACAATTTTCTAGTCGAACTAACTGTATTTCTAGTACTAAATAAAACTTAAGGCAATACTTCTGGTTTCCTAAGACCAGTTTCTTCACACAGTTTAGCTGGTCTAACCTTAACAGTTTGATTAGCTATCTGTACTATTCCAGAAGCTTGTAGTCTAATGGTACAGTGAAAATTTAGCTTAACACCTACTGCATTATAAAACTGCTGTATAACTTGACTTTGAAAATGACATATGTGATCTGACAGAATACTACAAGGAACACCAACCCTAGGTATTAACTCATGCAACAACTTCTTAGCTATCATGTGTGCATCATTCTTTACAAAGGAATAAGCTTCTACCAGTCCAGAAAAGATGGCAATTTACCAGAATATAACAACATTTCTGTACTTGGGGAAGCTCAGTAAAGTTCCACTGATGGGAATAAAAAGGTGCCCAAGGCTTTTGTAATGATTGAATAGGTGCAGGTACCAATTTTGACACATTATGCTCCAAACAAATTACACAAGTATTTACAAAATGATCAACTTCTGAGAGATTAGGTACATAACAGTCAGTGGAAAGTCGGGGGGGGGGGGGTTGGCATAATGAGGTCAGAGTTAGCATAATGGTTAAAGTTTTTACCTTGCAAACACAAGGTTTAGGATTTAATTCTCAAATGGGATAACTGGCTAGGCTTAATATGAGTCTATATCAGTTAATCAAATGTTCACTTCAGAGAACCTCTATTCATCAAACAAAAAACATTGAATGTTCACTTCAGCGAATGTTCAAACCACCGAAGGATTTACACAGAGAAAGGAACTGGTTGACCAACATAAAGAAATTTGCCCTTTTCCCAACTGTAGTGTGATCTCAGAGTTGGTATGTATAGTTAGGGTGGGTTTGAAATACTCCAGTGTGTGTCATGGGGAAATGTTGGGCAAGTAGTTACTTTTCCTGTGTAACACATTCAATGAAGTGAACATTCGCTGATGTGAACTTTCAATGGTTTTCGTTTAATGAGTGGAGGTTTGCTGAAGTGAACCTTCAATGAACTAATATAGATCTGCTTAAAACAGCCCCAAGGCCAATTAGCCTAGTGCAAACCTGTTAACCTCAGAAGATGAAGGAACACTTGGCTTTGCAACAAAACCAAATAGGGTGGCACATATGTCCCTCATTGACAGGGGTAGTCGGTGCTCAGTACAGAATCACTCTGCTAACAGTGACCATCTCACTATGGTCAGTACGGGTACTTGGGTTATTACAAGGCTAGGCTTGTAAAGGCCCTAGGGCCATTAGTCTAGTAACCTCCTATGAACTTATGAACCTATGAAATCTGTTTTATTAATGCATTTTTCCCAAATGGAAAGGCAAGTGATAGGTTGAACAAACTGATTTAGAAAATTTAGTGATGCTACTGGTCGACCATCTGGCTGCTATCACTTATCCACCTCCTGCATTCAGTCTTCTGACTGGTTTTGAAAAGACAGTAACTCATGTAAATAAAAAGTTATTTTCTTTCAATTGCTGCAAAAATATAGCCTGAGCAAGATAAATCAATTCACCAGGTCTTGCTGCAATATCGGCAAAAGTTTTAACCTTGATAAAAAAGGAAGTCAGTCTTATATGCAACACAGTTCACTACAGCTACCTCTTTTGGTAATAATAAATCTAATAGTTCAATAACAAAAGTAGCAATTTTAATAACTGTCCTTGCTAATGTTAAATAACCCCTTTCTTTCCAAAGTGTACCAAAATTGTGCGCAACATCATAGCCATAGTGAGAATAGGTGTAAATAGTTACTGACTGATCTTTGCCAAGTTTACAGGCTTCAGTTACAGCTACTAATTCAGCCACTTGAGCATATACATTTCCAGCTAATTGTGCAGTTAATAAAATGTTGTTTTGCGTGCTAACAGGAAAAGCTGGTATGAGTTCACTATCATCATCTCTTTGAACACAGGAGCCATCTCTGAGAAGAAGGATATCTGGATTCTGCAATGGAATGTCTTTCAAGCCTAATCTAGGAGGAACACAATATTAATAACAAGTGCACAGTCATGAGGTTCTCCTTAAAACACTGTAGGGATTAAAGAAGCATGGTTAAGTGGTGGACATCAAACAATCTATAAAGAAGGGTTATTAAGTAAAGGCAATTCATATTTAGACAATTGTGCTGCAGATAGATATTGTGTTTTAGTCTTCAGTAACACAGCTTCTACAGAATGAACAACTGCTATATAATTCTAGTGCCCAAAGGCCAGTGCTGCCGCCATGTCTCAATGCGCTCTGTCATGGCCACTACCTTAAGGCAGTCTGGAGAGCTGCAACTACAGGATCAAGATCTGTACTGAAATAAGCAACATGTCTAAGCCAGTCACGACTGCGCTAACAATCCTAATGCTATTTTATTTCTTTCACAAAACAGAAAAGATTTCCTAGACTAATAAGGTAAATCAAGTGCAGGAGGATTTAAAAGCAACGTTTTTGATTGTACAAAAGCTTGCTCATGATAACCCTGCCAGGGGAAAGGTTCATAGGTTCATAGGTTCATACTAGGCTATCTGCCCTAGGGCATTTATAAGCCTAGCCAGAGTGTGTGTGGCTTTCACCACCCCTTAGGATGAGAATACTATACCCATTAGTTTGCTGTGCCTCTGTCCAGCAGTGATACAGAGATGATTCCCGGGGTAAACCTATGATCTCCCATCCATTCGTCAAGATTTCTCTTGAACAGAGTCAGTGAGGGGCTCTGCCTCACATGGACTGGGATTCTGTTCCATAGTGTAGGGAGTCTCTGGGTGATGAATCTGTCCCTCCAGCACATCCTATTTATATCTGTGTTGAGGTTTAAGTCTCTTGCTCTTGTGGCTCTGGTGGATTTGGATTTTTTGAGGTGGAGCATGTCCATTAATTCCGGGTTGGACATGGCCTTGTATGTCAGGCACAGATCACCTCTGACCAGACGTTATGCGACTGAATAGAGCTGGAGTTTCTTCAGTCGGGCATCGTATGACATATGTTTGAGCCCCTTTATCCTTTTGGTGAGGAACTTTTGGGGTCTTTCCAACTGCTGCAGGTGTCGGGTAAGGTACATTCCGAATGGGGCGTTGTACTCAATCATTGGTCTGATAAGTGAAGAGTACAGGGGTACAATGACCTCTCCTGATCTGGATGTGAATCCCTTCATGATCAGGTGGGCAATGTAGAAGGTCTTCCTAACCACTTTGGCAATGTGAGTGTCAAAAGAGAGGTTACTGTCAACTTGGGTCCCCAGGTCCCTGATAACTTCTTCCGTGTTTAATGGATTACCACCTATGTGGTAATTAGGGGTTACCTTGTTTTTCCCAAAGGGTATGACTATACATTTTTGGCATTTAGCTTAAGGCCATGGCTCTGGCACCAGTTATCCATTTCTATGAGACCTTTCTGGAGGATGTCTGTGTCTGATGGAGTGTCAATTATGGTGCCCAGTTTGCAGTCATCTGCAAATTTTGTCAGCCACAATCCCCTATGTTTGCCTGCACTTCAGAAAAATAAATGCCGAACAAGAGGGGCCCAGGACTGAGCCCTGTGGGACACCGCGCTCGTGACCAGCTTAGAGTCTGACATGGCACCAGCAACTCTAACCCTGTGTGTTCTGTCCTTGAGCCAGTTTGCAACCCATCTTGTAACATATGGGTTTACATCTAAGCTGGTGAGCTTTTCTATGATGCCCGAGTGGGGTATTGTGTCGAGCAGCTTTTGCTAGGTCAAGGTAGGCTGTGTGAACTGCCTTACCCTCATCAATGGCCTTAGTGACTGTTTGAAAAAGTCGACCAAGTTCAAGAGGCAGGATCTGCCCTTGACAAAGCCAAATTGGGTAGGATCCAGTGTCTGTAGGTCCCCAATGTCTTTATTTATGAGTTCCATTATGATCCTCTCCATAGCTTTGCAGACAAGGCTCGTCAAGCTTATGGGGCGGTAATTTCCAGGGTCTGTAGAAGCACCGCCTTTGTGGAGTGGGACCACAGTTGCCGTGCGCCATTCTTTGAGTGCGTATCCTGTAGTAAGGCTAAGATTAAACAGCAGCCTTATGTGTGGGTTTAGTTCCTCATTGAGTTCGTGTAGCACACAGCTGGGGACACCGTCCGGTCCCATTGATGCTGTGTTTTTTGCTTTAGAGAGAGCAGCTCTCACCTGGGCATCTGAGATGTTTGGGAGGCTAGACTCTGGTGGGATAGATATTTCTCCTTTTGGGAGAAATTTGCACTGAACCTGTCTGCCAGTATGTTGGCAATGTCTGTGGGTTCAGTGATTTTTTTTATCATTTTGGACTAATTCTGAGCATATCTGGGAGTTTCCACCCAGGTTTCTAACATAGCTAAAGAAGGCTTTAAGATTGTCTTTTGTGTCATTAGCGATTTTTCTCTAAAAGTTGGCCTTGGATGATTTTATGAGTGATAGTAGTTTTTTGCTAGTAGTGATCAGAGATGCCTTCCCTTTTAGGGATTTTGCTCTGTGATGTAGTAGCTTTCTCCTCTTGTTGTAGAGTTTGTTTATGGCTGGAGTCCACCAGACCGGGCGCCTGCCTTTGGTGGAAAGGGTCTTGATTTTATTAGGGATTGCTTGATCCATACATTCCTGGAGGTGCTCGTAGAAGGCATTTGTAAGGGTTTCAGCAGCGTGGGTTGTGGTTCAAGAGCATCTTTCTTTAACAATTCCAAGGGTCTTACCACTTCTGCATAGTTAGAAGTCCATTGTCAACAGTAACCTGTTAAACCCAGAAACACTTGCAGCTGTTTCAGTGTTGTAGGCCGTGGTGCAGTTTGAAGCAATTCAGGCAGGCAGAATCTGATTAGCAACCTCTGAAATAAAATGTCCTAAGTATTGAACCCATGACTTCCGCAACTGCAGTTTGCTTTTGTTAACCTTAAATCCTTTTTTTCCCCTAAAATCTCTTTATTTGAATTTTCAGATATTAACAGCGATACATCCAATCAAACACACAAAACAAACAGTACATACAAAAAGGAAACATTCAAAAAACTAACAACACAAGAAATATATATATATATATATATATATATATATATATATATATACACTATATACAATAGGTCACTACATCATCAAATGGAGTATAAAAGGTTTTTAAAACAAGTACAAGCTATATAGCAGTTGGGAGGGTGGCCTAATGGTTAAGGTGTTTGCCTTACAACCACAAGATACAAGATACAAGTTTCAAGTCTCACAAGGGGTAATTGGCTATGCTTGTTTGCCTTACAAACGCAAGGTGCAGGGTTTGAGTCTCACAAAGGAATAATTGGCTATCTTTAAAATGGCTCACAAGGGCAGTTAGCTTAGTACTTAACTATGAACATCACTTAAGAAAGTGAGGGATAGTATAAGGGATGTATTTCATGAAGAAGATAAATATAGAAATTCAACCACTTATTATACTTAATGTAATTAGGGAATACAATTAGCTATATAAAAAGGAAAGAAGAGAAAAAAAGAAAAAAACTGGTTATAATGCAGTTACTGCATAATATAAATTTGTCTTATCATGTCAGTGTTAAGAATTACATCTAATAAGTAACCCCAATATTTCTGATAATAGTGTTTCTTTGTTTTGTATAAACTAGTTTGTGAGATGAGATATATTTAATAGCAAGTTTGCTAAAGCCTTCCCATGTAATTGGAGATGTGACATTCCAATTTTTAGTGATATAAAATTTAATAAGGGCACACATCGTGATAAGGACATTTTATTTTTATTTTTGGAAGTTGAGTCGTGTTAATGTGCAATATAGCTGTCTCCCTTGGCAGGGTTGATTTTTCATATCCCATCTTCTCTAACCTAGATCTTAAAAAGCACCATAGATTGTGTACCTTGCTACATTTCCACATGACATGGAGAATATCTGCAGTTTGGTTTGGGCAGAGAGGACATATAGGTGAGAAGTTGGAACTGAACTTATTTAGTTTTTATGGGGTATAGTATACATTGTTATTTGTTATAATTTGTGTATATAGCAGCTTCTTAAAAGGGATTAATTTTATCGTATTCTCAATGGCCAGTCTCTTATTTTCATCCGTCACAGATTTCTTTCTTGCCAATAGTTTGAAAATAATAGAGAATTCCGGTGTTTTATATTTATTACAAGTTTATATGTTCTAGAAATTGTTTTTCCTTTTCATCTCGAGGTTTTCTAGTATTAGTTTTACTAAGTTAATATCCTACAAGTCGACTTGTGTTTGTGAGAATTTAGCATTTATGAGATAATGGATTTGGGAAAGAATAACAGTATATTTCTTAGTAAGATTTAGTTCTAGTCTTATTTGTTGTATATTGGATTCTCTCCATTGGTATATTTCCCATATTGTGAGATCTTTTATCAGAGGGTAATTTGTTAGATTTAAGGGTTTATTGTTTATTAGTAGGTTGGGATTTAGGTGGAGTGATTGTATAAAGGCAAGAGCATCTAATAATTGCAATGATTTAAATAATTTCTGTGCAGTAAGAATCATGTATTTAATTAGTGGGTGTATATTCTTCGTGAATATGCCATTTTGATTTAGGTCTAAAAATGGTAGGGATTTGCTGTTATACCCAAGGGATTTCAGTTGTTCAGACCAGATTATGGTCCATTGGGGTGTCCAGGTATTAACATACGGATCATGGCTTATTATCTGTATTAGTCTGTATACAGTAATTATACTATAATAGAGTTTGAAATCAGGTTAACCCCAATCCCCCTTTATCTTTGGTAAGTACAAGTTTGTCATATTTAATTCTAGTGGATTTGGGGTACCATAAGAATCTTGATATAGCTTTTTCTATATCAAGGAAGAATTTTTCGGGAATATTTGAAAAAGTAGCATTTAGTTGAAAGAGTATTCTCAGTAAAAGGTTCATTTTAACCACACTAGCTTTTGAGAGTAATGACATATTAATATTCTTCCACCTATTGATATCACTTTCAATACTGGTCCATGTACGAAATAGGTTATTCTTTATCATATCCTTAAAGTCAGGAGTAAATATTATTCCTAGGTATTTTATCTGGTAACTTATCTTGATCTCACTCATGAGAAAGTAACATTCCTTATGACCTCTAAGATTCATGGGAAATATGTGGGATTTGTTTAGATTTAAATTATAGTTAGAGATTTCAGAGAAGCCATCTATATCTTTAAGTATTTTTGGGAGGTCAGTAGTGGGAAGTTGAAAATATATGTTTAAGTCATCAGCAAAAGCAGAGAATATAAGATTTGTATTATAGATTCTAGGTATGGGATGGAAGGTTTTTTGTGAAATAAACAGAAGGAGAGGTTCTAGATAAAGATTAAAGAGGTATGGGGAAAGAGGGCAACCTTGTCTTGTACCATTGGAAACAGTATAGGGTTAGTTTTGAGCTTATTTATCTGAATAGTGGTAGAAGCTTTCTGATATAGAACGTTAATTATACTTATGAATTCCTGAGGAAAAATATATAAATGCAATATATTAAACAGGAAATGTAAATTAACTTTATCAAAAACTTTGGTTGCATCTGCTGTGAGGACATATCTGGGACATTAGTCACTGTTAAGGAGTCTGATAATGGTATCTAAAAGAAGGGTGTTATCACTTGTTAGCCTGTTTATCATAAAGCCCATTTGTTCTTGGGAAATGATAGAGGGGAGTACATTCTTAAGTCTATTTGCTATAACATGAGCTTGGATCTTAAGGTCAGTATTTATCAGGGCTATTGGTCTATAGTTTGCTGGATCTGTTGGGTCAGAATTCAGTTTTGGAATTAGCACTGATTTGGAGTTATTTAAATAATTATCTGCTATTCCATGTTGTATTATAAAGTTGAAAACTTAATAATACTTTGGAAATAGGTTCCATGAATAGTTTATAAAATTCAGAGGTGTAGCCGTCGGGCCCAGGAGATTTACCTGGTTTGAGTTTGTTTATTGCAGCTTTTATCTCGTTTAGTTGCAGGGGTGTTTTTAGGAGTTTTTTTTATCTTCCGTAATTTATGGAAATTTTATATTATGTATAAAAGCACCACAATTGTCTGTAGATGGTGATAAGGGTATGTTGTATAGTTTCTTATATATGTCTTCAAAAGCATCTACAATATCTTGGTCCTTGTGCTTCACCAGTCCTTCATACGCTATTTCTTTAATTCTCGGTGGGGCATTTTTTATGCTAATTAGTCTAGCTAGGAATTTTGAAGGTGTTTGTGCCAATTCTGAATATTGATATATTGACCTTAATTCTAACAGGGAGATATTTTCTAGATAGTGTTTATGTAATTGCTTTTGCCAGTCTATTACTTTTTCCTCCAGGTCTTTAGAGTATTTTTTCTGAAGGTCTAATTCAGCAATATTTATTTGAGTTTTTAATTCCTTTTTAAAGTTATTGTACTTTTTTTTTGAACCATGCAGATTTTTGAATAATTATACCCCAAATGACTCCTTTGGCAGCTGCCCATTGTATATCATAAGGAATTTGAGTAGATATAAAGTCATTTTTAAGTTGGGCTATGACATTCTGGACTTCCTGTGCTGTTTCTTGGTTTTGAATGATTTTAGGATTTAATGTCCAATTATTGAAATAGGGAACATTTTGTTTATATGTTTGAAAATGTAT
The DNA here is from genome assembly GCF_019279795.1 of Protopterus annectens. Taxonomy (NCBI): domain Eukaryota; kingdom Metazoa; phylum Chordata; order Ceratodontiformes; family Protopteridae; genus Protopterus; species Protopterus annectens. Next base: position 1,443,197,277 of record NC_056746.1, on the reverse strand, counting down.
TAAGAGACTGATTTTTGAATGGTCTGAGATAGTTCTTGGTGTGTTAACCTTAAATCCTAATTCTGCTAATTGAGTCAAAAGAAAAACAGTATCTTGTTTTGCTTACAGTCATGTACAATTCTTGAAGCTAAGTTAGCACATTAGTGTTTATGGTAAATGGAGTGAAATAGCCAAGTAATGGTTCATTGGAATGGCTGCAGAGGCTCTATTCAACCATGATTTTGTCAGGGGGGAAGGGCAGCAAACTCAGACAGGCCCAGCTGAACTATACACCCCAACTGTCTAGATGTTCAAAGAATTAATAGATTTTTGCTTCTTAGTTTTGGTTTGTTCTTTATAAAATTTGTAGTTTTCTGGCAAATCATTTAGGAATTAAGTCACTAAATAATGATACACTGAGTTTCAGACTTCATAACCTTCAAAAAAATGCATGCTAAAGTAAGAACTGTTATTCTATCAACTGTCTCAATTTATACAAGAGCAGTTTTTAGTACTGTTTATATGTTCCCCCCAGTATATTTGGCCTTGTTCAGATTTACTGCATTAACAGGTTGAGAGGTACATGCAAATAAATTGCTTTATGGAATTAAGCATAGCCAACCTCTCAACTGTCCCCGATTTTGGCTCAAAATGTTGCTCTTCCCCCTAATAATCCCTCCGCAAAATAGCAATTTTGGAAGAAAACATGGAGGGTTTGCAATTAAGAAATAACTGTAATAATCAAAGTTATAGATTACTTGAAATGCATGTAGATTCTTTTATTTTGTCAGCTGCTCAAGTTAGCAGTACTAATATTAAAGTGTCCCTTCTTTGACAGGTTCCCAGCTGTATTGTGTGGCTATTTTATATTTTTGCATCACATTTTTGGTCCATTTTTCATAAAATTGTGTTTTTGGCAAATTAGTGACAAATCATTAAAGACTGAAGTTAGAAAATAATGACAGACATTTGAGTTTCAGATTTTATACCCTTCAGAAAATTCATACTAATGCAAGACCTATTCTGTTATCTTTTTAAGTTTATTAGAGCAATATTTAAAAATTGTCCTTATTTTGGGCCTTTGTCCCACTTCTCTGTACGTCTTTGTCCAGATTTCTTGCTCTGAGGTTGAGAGGTATGACAAATGTGTCAGGGCCATCACAGTCAGCCAGAGACATTTCAAATTGTGACATACTTGTTGCACCCCACTCCCCCTTGTAGTGACTCTGGATGTGTCCAAGCAAGACAAGGAGTAGTTACGCAGTGTAAATGTGCAGTGTCCACCCCCCATCCAAGGTAGACACAAGTACTACAGTGGCTTTTCATCTGTCCTTGATTTTGCAGAACGGTCTGGTTTCTGTCATATTTTTGTACTGTTGATTTATGCTTATTACTCAGATTTATGCTTATTACTCAGAAAGTGCCTGTTGCTCTGTGTTTAAGTAGCAATGCTTTAATGACCATAAGGTAAGCTTGTCTGAGATCGTAAGATGCAAGTAAGCTTTAATAAGCATACTGTTAAAGAACTGCCAACACTGAAAGCCTTTCTGTTGTTGCCATGCAGAGAATACTTGACTAGATAATGTATAAGCCTTGGGTATTAAAGGACAGGATTCCATTATTTTAAAAAGCTCACTACACTTGTTGGAGACTTCCAGTCATCTCTACAGACTATACCCGTAAACTAAACAGAATGCCAATCATGTGTGGTCCATAACCTGTACAGTAATCCTTTTAGCAACGTATCTTGAGCTTGTTTCTTGTTTGCTTTTCATTTTTTATTTTGATCATGTTTTCCCCATGAAACAAGTAGATAGTTGTTGTCAGGCAACAGGTCTTTTTGGATAAGAAACATTTTTACAAGTGGGGGCATCACAGAGATTTCTCCTTTCAGCATGTTACTTGGTACTTAAATAAAGCTGAATATAAATTACAATTAGAACTGCAGTGCAAGAAGAAGTGGTTTGAGTTGAGTGCTTCTTGTTTTTCTTATACTTGATTTTGACTGGCATTCCAGTAATGTATTTAAAAAGTAATTTATTTTTTCATGCCTCACAACCTTTTGTTTCCATCTAGATATTAAGTAAGCTGTCATGCAGCCAATGCATTGACATATTTTTATTCTTCTACACTTATTTTTGTCTTGATTGGACTCTCATAATGATGGTTTGGCACCCAGGGCAGCGTATTTAATTAAAGTTAGTTTTTGTGGTTTTGAGCATAGTTCCTCCCCTTTCTAGTTGGCCACACCCCTTCCCTTGACCCCACCCATTCAGCTGTCTCCTGCAGCCCCCTTTGATTTGAAGTCACCAGCCGCCACTGAAGCTAAGAACAAATCATACTCATATTGAATCAAGGTGGAGCAACAAGTAAATTTAATCTTATTTGTTTCTTCATTTTTCTAGAGAATAGAGTGGAAGATTCTACATAGCCTTGCGGTAACATAATCCAAGTGTACTGCTGGCCCTTATAAATAAAAGTAAATGAATATTTGACTATCTGGATGTCTAGGAATAGAAGAGAAGGCAGATGAAAAGTCTAGCAGTGAAAATATCTGATAGCTCAAGGTATAGAACTCACTATTGTTACAGAGTTAAGAACAACTGGAAATTTTATTGCTACTACAGCACTTACTGCATGTAAATTATGCCCAAATCTATATGTTCATTTTCCCAGTTTCTTAACTGGTAAACTAGGAGTATCACAAGGACTGCAAGTTAGGACTAGGCAGAAATAACAGGATGAATTCCTTTTTGTGCTTCTACCAACAAAGGCTATTGAACTACCATAGGCAGACACTCAAGATTTTAATTTTATACAGATAGGTTCTGCTGCTTGTATGAGGCCTACCATTTTGTCATGGGTAGCCCAAACCTGCTGAGGGATAGCATTTAATAACGCCATATCAACAGTTTCTACTTGCTGCTCTGCTTTATAAAAGTAAAAAGGGCATCTTCTTTTGAACAGATAGTGTTAGAATAATCCTAAAGATTCATCAGGAATATCTAATCATTTTTGTTTATATTTTTGATTAGAACCCACACTCTCTCTCTGAGAAAGATTTTCTAGTTCTTTTACCAGGGCATCACAGTCTCTATGATAAGGATATTCTGTCAATGATATATTGATTAAAACCCCACTAGCAAACAATTATACTTAAAGCATGTTAGTATAAGTGATCACACAGACATCCAGTTTTCTTTATTCATACAATTCAACCGGGCATGCGCAATTAAAACTAGTGAAGGAAGTTTTGTAAAGCTTCCCTGCAGAGGCATTAAATTCTGCTGAAATTTAAAAATTGCACAATGTCATACCAGAAACTTGCCTGACAGATGTCTCTCTTTACAGCCCGGTGCTAATTTCTAATGTAGCAGCACACAAACAGATCAGATCTCTGAGTAGCCAGGCATCAAACTGTTCAGGTACCAAATAACTTTCATATGAGATGGTTCAGCAGAGAATAACAATCACCTTTATTACAGAAAAATGGGTCTACTACCGGAGATCGAAATTACACTATTTCAAAATCCAGTAGTAGATGCCCACTAACGTGAAAGTGCACTTCATCGAAAGTGCACTTTAGCGAATACCACTTGAGTGAATGGTTACGGACCTTAGGGTTAGGGCTTGGGTTAAGGACAGTGGATAGCTAGTAGGGCTATCCACTATCCTTAACCCAAGCTCCTAACAGGTTCATGACTACTGCACCACAGTGGAGGAAATTATATGTCCTCCATGGTGCAGTAGTCATGGACCTACGTCCTCCACTGTGGTGCGGTAGTCATGGACCTTAGGGTTAGGGCTTAGGTTAAGGATAGTGGATAGCTAGTAGGGCTATCCACTATCCTTAACCCAAGCCCTAACCCTAAGGTCTATGACTACTGCACCACAGTGGAGGAAATTGTATATCCTCCACGGTGCAGTAGTCACGGACCTATGTCCTCCACTGTGGTGCGGTAGTCACGGACCTTAGGGTTACGGCTTGGGTTAAGCATAGTGGATACCTAGTAGAGCTATCCACTATCCTTAACCCAAGCCCTAACCCTAAGGTCCGTGACTACCTCACCACAGTGGAGGACATTGCCCGTTCGTTCTAGTGGTGTTCGCGAAAGTGCACTTTCGGTGAAGTGCACTTTCGTGTTAGTGGGCATCTACTACTGGATTTCGAAATAGTGTAATTTCAATCTCTGGTAATAGACCTCAGAAAAACATATGTAGGAGACTAGACAATCAAGATTCTGATTCCCTGAGCTGCAAGAATCAACATATCTTATGTCTTATTTTGTTAAAAGCAACATTATTGTAAGTCATAAAACTGCCAATAATCAATTAGAAATGAACAGTATGGTATAAATTTTGCTAAGATCTCATAACTGCTTGTTTAAGACATTCCATATTAGGCATAAGTTCCGAATTCCATGATAGAATTTTCTACCTATAACAAATTAAGAAGTTATGTACCTACCATAACGTTCCATGTTAGTTGTCTTCTCTCGCCTTCTTTCTTGCTGGATGGGTTCAGAGCCAATCCTCGGCTCCGACTCAGCCACTTACTAAAGCTCGAGAGCTAATTTTACCGGCTCGAGGCAACCCTATATCCCATGATGCAAGGCGATGACTACCCAGATCTCGTTTGGTAGCTAAGGAAATTATGCAATACATTCCTCCAACTGGAGAGGAGGAGGAAGAGGTAATAATAGTAATAATGATAATAATAATAATCCCCCCGAAAAAGATCAATCCAATCTAGTGACACTAGAAAACTGATTAGTTGGAAAAATTGGATTAAGACTCTTAAGGGAAGAGGCACAATCTTCTTGGTCTGACCAGGCTAGGGGGATGGTGGGCGGGACGCAAGAAAGAAGGCGAGAGAAGACAACTAACATGGAACGTTATGGTAGGTACATAACTTCTTAATGTTAAGTTGTCAATCTCGCCTTCATTCTTGCTGGATGGGACTGCGTCCCTAGCACCTCTATCCTGGGTGGCTCAATGGAACAGACTCTTGAGAACGGTGGAACCAAAATTTGCTCTGTCTCTGGAGGCCAAGTCTAATTTGTAATGTGAAACAAAGGTATGAGGAGAGACCCATGTGGCTGCTGCACAAATAGTGTCTATTGGAAGTCTAGCCTGAAAAGCTGTAGATGTAGCTAGAGCTCTGGTAGAATGGGCTTTTGGCCTAGAAATCAACTCTTTGCCTCTGAGCTGATAAATGCAAGTAATCACAGAAGACAGCCATCTAGATAGAGTTACCTTGGATACTGGAAGGCCTTTCCTGTTCTCTGCGTAGGATAAAAACAGTTGATCAGATTTCCTAAAATGTTTGGTTCTGTCCAGATAATATCTGAGTTGGCGGTGAACATCAAGATAATGTAGTTTTTGTTCCGCTCTATTAGAATAATTTGGGAAAAAAACTGGAAGATCAATGGATTGATTTAAGTTCATCTGCGATGCCACTTTAGGTAAGAAAGATGGATTAGTCCTTAGAGAAACTCTGTCTTTGTGGAAGATTAAGTAGGGAGGACGAATGCAGAGGGCATGAAGCTCAGATACTCTCCTGGCAGAAGTAATGGTGACTAGAAAGAGTGTCTTCCAAGAAAGAAATTTCAATGAACAGGCAGCCGCAGGTTCGAAAGGGAGAAGAATCAAGGATGTTAAAATTAAATTTAGATCCCACTGTGGTGGGGGGTCTCTAATCGGAGGTTTAAGTAAAAAAATACCTCTAAGGAATGCCTTGCAAAGTTTATGTGACATAATGTTGTGGTCCAACAAGCCTATATGAAAATTTGAAATGGCTGCCAGCTGAACTTTTACTGTGGAGGAAGAAGATCCTGAATGAAAAATCTCGGCAAGGAAGTCCAAGACCGAATGAATCGGAGCAGTATAGGGGTCTATATTCCTAGCTTTTGCCCAGAAGGAGAAATGTTGCCATTTACTAGTGTAAATCCTTCTGGTGGAAGATTTAAGGGAAGCTACTATGATATCCCGGACGGGATTAGAAATCATAGGAAGCCTGGCTAGGGATGGAAGCAGAGCAACCAAGCAGTGAGGTTGAGAGAAGGTATGGATTGGTGCAGCTGCCCCGACTGGTGGGTCAGAAGATCTGGAACCGGGTCCAGATGCCATGGCTGTACCAAAAGATAACGATGTAGGAACGGAAACCATATCTGTCAAGGCCAATAAGGGGCAATGAGAATCAACTTGGCTCTCAAGGCGGTTGCTTTCTGAATTACTTGTGGTATCAGAGGAAAGGGAGGAAAGGCATAAAGAAGTCCCCGGGGCCAATCTTGGGTTAGAGCGTCTCTGGGGGGATGGCCTAGAAGGGGGAAAAGAGAGAAGAAGTCGGGGCATTTGCTGTTTTGAGGTGTAGCAGAAAGATCGCAGCAAGGAAGGCCTCACTTCTGAAAATTCTCTTCTGTCACAGATTGTTTGAGAGACCACTCGTGAGGCATGAGAATAGCTCTGCTCAACCTGTCCGCTATGATGTTGGATTTCCCGGGGATATGCATTGCTATCAGAAACCACTGAGAAGAGATTGCCCACTGCCAAAGTCTGAGAGCCTCTCGACACAGTGGATAGGACTTGGTTCCTCCCTGCTTGTTGATATACCACACTATGGACATAATGTCCGTTTGGTCTGCAATAGTTCCCAGGGGAAGAGAGTCGTTGAGGGCTTGCAACGTTAAAAGCACTGCTCTCATCTCTAGGACATTTATGTGCAGGTGGCATTCGAAAGGTTGCCAAGTGCCATGGACCATCCTGCCCTGATAATGCCCCCCCACCTGATCAGGGAGGCATCCAATGTAACCGTGGCGACCAGGGCGGGAGGAACAAAGGGTCTGCCCTGATGGACTTGAGGGGACGATATCCACCAGGTCAGATGCCTTTTGCAAATTGGAGTTATTATGATCCTGTGATGCATGGGAAGTTGTTGAAAGGACCATTGGGCGAACAGCATCCATTGTAGAAGACGCATGTAAAAGCGGGCAAGGGGAAGAAGTGTTATGGCGGCCGCCATAAGACCCAATACTTTCAGAGCAAATCTGGCCTGAATTTTGTTGCTGAGAAGAATCACATGGACGTGATTTTGAATGTCCAAGATCCTTTGGTCTGTTAACTTTGCTGAAAGTTGTACGGTGTCCAATTTGGCGCCTATAAAGGTAATAGATTGACAAGGCGACAAGGCAGATTTTTCGAAATTTATAGAAATCCCTAGCCCTCTGCAAATGTGAATGGTGTAATCTCTGGCTTGGAGAAGTTGATGCCTGGTGGTGGCAGTGAGGAGCTAGTCATCTAGATATGGAAACACCTGGAATCCTTGACGTCTCAGGTGAGCCGTAACCACTGCCATACATTTGGTGAATACTCTGGGGGCTGTAGTGAGTCCAAATGGCAGGGCTCTGAATTGGAAGTGACTGGTCGCTAGCTGAAAGCGGAGAAACCTTCTGGAGCACCTGTGAATTTTTATGTGATAGTACGCATCCTGAAGGTCTTATGAGCACATCCAATTGTCCTTGCCCAGAAAGGGTAGAATGGACTGAAGCGTGACCATCTGGAATCTTGTTTTCTTTACAAACTTGTTTAGTTTGCTGAGATCTAATATTGGTCTCCAGTCTCCTGTCGTTTTTGGTACTAAAAAGAACCTTGAGTAGATACCGGATCCTATTTGGTCTGCTGGGACTGGCTGGATGGCTCTTTTTGCTAGCAGTTTTGAAATCTCTGGTACTGCTAGTTCCCTTAGACCGGGTGGAACATCTGGAAGGGTTCCCTTTTGCTGAACTGGGGTTTGAATAAAGGGAATTTTGTAACCCTCGGATATGATCAACTGTACCCATTTGTCTTGAGAAAGGGAAAGCCAGGCTTTTGGGTACAGCGATAATCTTCCCCTGACTTCCTCCGAAGGTGGACAATTGGGCAACATCTCAGGGATGATGGAAGGGTTTGTCAGAGAGAGGCTCCCTGCTACCCTGATTCTGTGGACCCCCTCTGCCCCTAGGGCGGCGTCTGTTGTTGTTACCCCCTCTGCCTCTGGGGGTAAACTGACCTCGTGCATCAGGCGTGACTCCTTGAGATTTGCGGAACCACATTTTCCCTCCCTTATGACCTTTTGGGTAAGGTCTTGAAGGGGTGGAGAAATGGACTCCTATGGCAGAAAGAGTCTTGCCATCTTGTTCGCATCTAGTCAAGGTGTCTTTCACTTGAGGTCCGAACAAAGTCGAGCCATCAAAGGGAGAGTTTGTGAAGGATGCCTTGAAGGTATCTGCAAAATTACAAAGCCGCATCCAGGATTGACGCCTTAAAGCCACTTCTGTGCCTGCGGCCCTATTCGCTCCATCGGCTGCATATGAAATGAGCCGTATGGAGGAGTTAACAATGGAGTTTAGGATTCCTAGCTGTGAGCTAATTTTGTCCTGAGATCCAGCAGCTGACGGATCCTGTAGAACTTCTCCCAACTCTTTAAGAACATCTCTTTGAAGGTGGGTGAAGTGACACAAGTAGTTCAGCGATCACATGGCAAAGGTCGCTGAAGAAAAAATCCACTTGCCGTACCTATCCATAGTCCTAGAATCCTTGTTAGGAGGATGGACAGGTACTGAAGGATCAGCTAGTTCCTTCTTGGTGGCTGCAGCCACCACCATGGCATCAACCGGGACACCTTTTGTCAAATATTGCCTATCAGGTGGGGCCGTAATGAATTTTGACTAAAACTAAAGGGGTGAGACTAAAAGTCTGAATTTGAAGAACTTACCAGGAGCCGGTAAAAAAAGCACCTCGCAAGCGAAAGCGGCAAACGAGATCTGGGTAGTCATCACCTTGCATCATGGGATATAGGGTTGCCTCGTGCCGGTAAAATTAGCTCTCATGCTTTAATAAGTGGCCGAGTCTTAGCTGAATCTGATTAGCAACCTCTGAAATAAAATGTCCCAAGTATTGAACCTATGACTTCCGCAACTGCAGTTTGCTTTTGTTAACCTTAAATCCTTTTTTCCCCCTAAAATCTCTTTATTTGAATTTTCAGATATTAACAGCGATACATCCAATCAAACACACAAAACAAACAGTACATACAAAAAGGAAACATTCAAAAAACTAATAACACAAGAAATATATATATATATACACTATATACAATAGGTCACTACATCATCAAATGGAGTATAAAAGGTTTTTAAAACAAGTACAAGCTGTATAGCAGTTGGGAGGGTGGCCTAATGGTTAAGGTGTTTGCCTTACAACCACAAGATACAGGCTTCAAGTCTCACAAGGGGTAATTGGCTATGCTTGCTTGCCTAACAAACACAAGGTGCAGGGTTTGAGTCTCACAAAGGAATAATTGGCTAACTTTAAAATGGCTCACAAGGGCAGTTAGCTTAATACTTAACTATGAACATCACTTAAGAAAGTGAGGGATAGTATAAGGGATGTATTTTATGAAGAAGATAAATATAGAAATTCAACCACTTATTATACTTAATGTAATTAGGGAATACAATTAGCTATATAAAAAGGAAAGAAGAGAAAAAAAGAAAAAAACTGGTTATAATGCAGTTACTGCATAATATAAATTTGTCTTATCATGTCAGTGTTAAGAATTACATCTAATAAGTAACCCCAATATTTCTGATAATAGTGTTTCTTTTTTGTTTGTATAAACTAGTTTGTGAGATGAGATATATTTAATAGCAAGTTTGCTAAAGCCTTCCCATGTAATTGGAGATGTGACATTCCAATTTTTAGTGATATAAAATTTAATAAGGGCACACATCGTGATAAGGACATTTTTTTTTATTTTTGGAAGTTGAGTCGTGTTAATGTGCAATATAGCTGTCTCCCTTGACAGGGTTGATTTTTCATATCCCATCTTCTCTAACCTAGATCTTAAAAAGCACCATAGGTTGTGTACCTTGCTACATTTCCACATGACATGGAGAATATCTGCAGTTTGGTTTGGGCAGAGAGGACATATAGGTGAGAAGTTGGAATTGAACTTATTTAGTTTTTATGGGGTATAGTATACATTGTTATTTGTTATAATTTGTGTATATAGCAGCTTCTTAAAAGGGATTAATTTTATCGTATTCTCAATGGCCAGTCTCTTATTTTCATCCGTCACAGATTTCTTTCTTGCCAATAGTTTGAAAATAATAGAGAATTCCGGTGTTTTATATTTATTACAAGTTTATATGTTCTAGAAATTGTTTTTCCTTTTCATCTCGAGGTTTTCTAGTATTAGTTTTACTAAGTTAATATCCTACAAGTCGACTTGTGTTTGTGAGAATTTAGCATTTATGAGATAATGGATTTGGGAAAGAATAACAGTATATTTCTTAGTAAGATTTAGTTCTAGTCTTATTTGTTGTATATTGGATTCTCTCCATTGGTATATTTCCCATATTGTGAGATCTTTTATCAGAGGGTAATTTGTTAGATTTAAGGGTTTATTGTTTATTAGTAGGTTGGGATTTAGGTGGAGTGATTGTATAAAGGCAAGAGCATCTAATAATTGCAATGATTTAAATAATTTCTGTGCAGTAAGAATCATGTATTTAATTAGTGGGTGTATATTCTTCGTGAATATGCCATTTTGATTTAGGTCTAAAAATGGTAGGGATTTGCTGTTATACCCAAGGGATTTCAGTTGTTCAGACCAGATTATGGTCCATTGGGGTGTCCAGGTATTTACATACGGGTCATGGCTTATTATCTGTATTAGTCTGTATGCAGTAATTATACTATAATAGAGTTTGAAATCAGGTTAACCCCAATCCCCCTTTATCTTTGGTAAGTACAAGTTTGTCATATTTAATTCTAGTGGATTTGGGGTACCATAAGAATCTTGATATAGCTTTTTCTATATCAAGGAAGAATTTTTCAGGAATATTTGAAAAAGTAGCATTTAGTTGAAAGAGTATTCTCGGTAAAAGGTTCATTTTAACCACACTAGCTTTTGAGAGTAATGACATATTAATATTCTTCCACCTATTGATATCACTTTCAATACTGGTCCATGTACGAAATAGGTTATTCTTTATCATATCCTTAAAGTCAGGAGTAAATATTATTCCTAGGTATTTTATCTGGTAACTTATCTTGATCTCACTCATGAGAAAGTAACATTCCTTATGACCTCTAAGATTCATGGGAAATATGTGGGATTTGTTTAGATTTAAATTATAGTTAGAGATTTCAGAGAAGTCATCTATATCTTTAAGTATTTTTGGGAGGTCAGTAGTGGGAAGTTGAAAATATATATTTAAGTCATCAGCAAAAGCAGAGAATATAAGATTTGTATTATAGATTCTAGGTATGGGATGGAAGGTTTTTTGTGAAATAAACAGAAGGAGAGGTTCTAGATAAAGATTAAAGAGGTATGGGGAAAGAGGGCAACCTTGTCTTGTACCATTGGAAACAGTATAGGGTTAGTTTTGAGCTTATTTATCTGAATAGTGGTAGAAGCTTTCTGATTTAGAACATTAATTATACTTATGAATTCCTGAGGAAAAACATATAAATGCAATATATTAAATAGGAAATGTAAATTAACTTTATCAAAAACTTTGGTTGCATCTGCTGTGAGGACATATCTGGGACATTAGTCACTGTTAAGAAGTCTGATAATGGTATCTAAAAGAAGGGTGTTATCACTTGTTAGCCTGTTTATCATAAAGCCCATTTGTTCTTGGGAAATGATAGAGGGGACTACATTCTTAAGTCTATTTGATATAACATGAGCTTGGATCTTAAGGTCAGTATTTATCAGGGCTATTGGTCTATAGTTTGCTGGATCTGTTGGGTCAGAATTTGATTTTGGAATTAGCACTGTTTTGGAGTTATTTAAATAATTATCTGCTATTCCATGTTGTATTATAAAGTTGAAAACTTAATAATACTTTGGAAATAGGTTCCATGAATAGTTTATAAAATTCAGAGGTGTAGCCGTCGGGCCCAGGGGATTTACCTGGTTTGAGTTTGATTATTGCAGCTTTTATCTCGTTTAGTTGCAGGGGTGTTTTTAGGAGTTTTTTTTATCTTCCGTAATTTATGGAAATTTTATATTATGTATAAAAGCACCACAATTGTCTGTAGATGGTGATAAGGGTATGTTGTATAGTTTCTTATATATGTCTTCAAAAGCATCTACAATATCTTGGTCCTTGTGCTTCACCAGTCCTTCATACGCTATTTCTTTAATTCTCGGTGGGGCATTTTTTATGCTAATTAGTCTAGCTAGGAATTTTGAAGGTGTCTGTGCCCATTCTGAATATTGATATATTGACCTTAATTCTAACAGGGAGATATTTTCTAGATAGTGTTTATGTAATTGCTTTTGCCAGTCTATTACTTTTTCCTCCAGGTCTTTAGAGTATTTTTTCTGAAGGTCTAATTCAGCAATATTTATTTGAGTTTTTAATTCCTTTTTAAAGTTATTGTACTTTTTTTTTGAACCATGCAGATTTTTGAATAATTATACCCCAAATGACTCCTTTGGCAGCTGCCCATTGTATATCATAAGGAATTTGAGTAGATATAAAGTCATTTTGAAGTTGGGCTATGACATTCTGGACTTCCTGTGCTGTTTCTTGGTTTTGAATGATTTTAGGATTTAATGTCCAATTATTGAAATAGGGAACATTTTGTTTATATGTTTGAAAATTTATTAAGAGACTGATTTTTGAATGGTCTGAGATAGTTCTTGGTGTGTTAACCTTAAATCCTAATTCTGCTAATTGAGTCAAAAGAAAAACAGTATCTTGTTTTGTTTACAGTCATGTACCATTCTTGAAGCTAAGTTAGCACATTAGTGTTTATGGTAAATGGAGTGAAATAGCCAAGTAATGGTTCATTGGAATGGCTGCAGAGGCTCTATTCAACCATGATTTTGTCAGGGGGGAAGGGCAGCAAACTCAGACAGGCCCAGCTGAACTATACCTCCCAACTGTCTAGATGTTCAAAGAATGAATAGATTTTTGCTTCTTATTTTTGGTTTGTTCTTCATAAAATTTGTAGTTTTCTGGCAAATCATTTAGGAATTAAGTCACTAAATAATGATACACTGAGTTTCAGACTTCATAACCTTCAAAAAATGCATGCTAAAGTAAGAACTGTTATTCTATCAACTGTCTCAATTTATACAAGAGCAATTTTAGTACTGTTTATATGTTCCCCCAATATATTTGGCCTTGTTCAGATTTACTGCATTAACAGGTTGAGAGGTACATGCAAATAAATTGCTTTATGGAATTAAGCATAGCCAACCTATCAACTGTCCCAGATTTTGGCTCAAAATGTTGCTCTTCCCCCTAATAATCCCTCCACAAAATAGCAATTTTGGAAGAAAACATGGAGGGTTTGCAATTAAGAAATAACTGTAATAATCAAAGTTATAGATTACTTGAAATGCATGTAGATTCTTTTATTTTGTCAGCTGCTCAAGTTAGCAGTACTAATATTAAAGTGTCCCTTCTTTGACAGGTTCCCAGCTGTATTGTGTGGCTATTTTATATTTTTGCATCACATTTTTGGTCCATTTTTCATAAAATTGTGTTTTTTGGCAAATTAGTGACAAATCATTAAAGACTGAAGTTAGAAAATAATGACAGACATTTGAGTTTCAGATTTTATACCCTTCAGAAAATTCATACTAATGCAAGACCTATTCTATTATCTTTTTAAGTTTATTAGAGCAATATTTAAAAATTGTCCTTATTTTGGGCCTTTGTCCCACTTCTCTGTACGTCTTTGTCCAGATTTCTTGCTCTGAGGTTGAGAGGTATGACAAATGTGTCAGGGCCATCACAGTCAGCCAGAGACATTTCAAATTGTGACATACTTGTTGCACCCCACTCCCCCATGTAGTGACTCTGGATGTGTCCAAGCAAGGCAAGGAGTTGTTATGCAGTGTAAATGTGCAGTGTGTCCCCCCATCCAAGGTAGACACAAGTACTACAGTGGCTTTTCATCTGTCCTTGATTTTGCAGAACGGTCTGGTTTCTGTCATATTTTTTACTGTTGATTTATGCTTATTACTCAGATTTATGCTTATTACTCAGAAAGTGCCTGTTGCTCTGTGTTTAAGTAGCAATGCTTTAATGACCATAAGGTAAGCTTGTCTGAGATTGTAAGATGCAAGTAAGCTTTAATAAGCATACTGTTAAAGAATTGCCAACATTGAAAGCCTTTCTGTTGTTGCCATGCAGAGAATACTTGACTAGATAATGTATAAGCCTTGGGTATTAAAGGACAGGATTCCATTATTTTAAAAAGCTCATTACACTTGTTGGAGACTTCCAGTCATCTCTACAGACTATACCCATAAACTAAACAGAATGCCAATCATGTGTGGTCCATAACCTGTACAGTAATCCTTTAAGCAACGTATCTTGAGCTTGTTTCTTGTTTGCTTTTCATTTTTTATTTTGATCATGTTTTCCCTATGAAACAAGTAAATAGTTGTTGTCAGTCAACAGGTCTTTTTGGATAAGAAACATTTTTACAAGTGGGGGCATCACGGAGATTTCTACTTTCAGCATGTTACTTGGTACTTTAATAAAGCTGAATATAAATTACAATTAGAACTGCAGTGCAAGAAGAAGTGGTTTGAGTTGAGTGCTTCTTGTTTTTCTTATACTTGATTTTGACTGGCATTCCAGTAATGTATTTAAAAAGTAATTTATTTTTTCATGCCTCACAACCTTTTGTTTCCATCTAGAGATTAAGTAAGCTGTCATGCAGCCAATGCATTGAAATATTTTTATTCTTCTACACTTATTTTTGTCTTGATTGGACTCTCATAATGATGGTTTGGCACCCAGGGCAGTGTATTTAATTAAAGTTAGTTTTTGTGGTTTTGAGCATAGTTCCTCCCCTTTCTAGTTGGCCACACCCCTTCCCCTTGACCCCACCCATTCAGCTGTCTCCTGCAGCCCCCTTTGATTTGAAGTCACCAGCCGCCACTGAAGCTAAGAACAAATCATACTCATATTGAATCAAGGTGGACCGACAAATAAATTTAATCTTATTTGTTTCTTCATTTTTCTAGAGAATAGAGTGGAAGATTCTACATAGCCTTGCGGTAACATAATCCAAGTGTACTGCTGGCCCTTATAAATAAAAGTAAATGAATATTTGACTATCTGGATGTCTAGGAATAGAAGAGAAGGCAGATGAAAAGTCTAGCAGTGAAAATATCTGATAGCTCAAGGTATAGAACTCACTATTGTTACAGAGTTAAGAACAACTGGAAATTTTATTGCTACTACAGCACTTACTGCATGTAAATTATGCCCAAACCTATATGTTCATTTTCCCAGTTTCTTAACTGGTAAACTAGGAGTATCACAAGGACTGCAAGTTAGGACTAGGCAGAAATAACAGGATGAATTCCTTTTTGTGCTTCTACCAACAAAGGCTATTGAACTACCATAGGCAGACACTCAAGATTTTAATTTTATACAGATAGGTTCTGCTGCTTGTATGAGGCCTACCTTTTTGTCATGGGTAGCCCAAACCTGCTGAGGGATAGCATTTAATAACGCCATATCAACAGTTTCTACTTGCTGCTCTGCTTTACAAAAGTAAAAAGGGCATCTTCTTTTGAACAGATAGTGTTAGAATAATCCTAAAGATTCATCAGGAATATCTAATCATTTTTGTTTATATTTTTGATTAGAACCCACACTCTCTCTCTGAGAAAGATTTTCTAGTTCTTTTACCAGGGCATCACAGTCCCTATGATAAGGATATTCTGTCAATGATATATTGATTAAAACCCCACTAGCAAACAATTATACTTAAAGCATGTTAGTATAAGTGATCACACAGACATCCAGTTTTCTTTATTCATACAATTCACCCTGGCATGCGCAATTAAAACTAGTGAAGGAAGTTTTGTAAAGCTTCCCTGCAGAGGCATTAAATTCTGCTGAGATTTAAAAGTTGCATAATGTCATACCAGAAACTTGCCTGACAGATGTCTCTCTTTACAGCCCGGTGCTAATTTCTAATGCAGCAGCACACAAACAGATCAGATCTCTGAGTAGCCAGGCATCAAACTGTTCAGTGTCCAAATAACTTTCATATGAGATGGTTCAGCAGAGAATAACAATCACCTTTGTTACAGACGGGTCTACTACCGGAGATCGAAATTACACTATTTCAAAATCCAGTAGTAGATGCCCACTAACGCGAAAGTGCACTTCATCGAAAGTGCACTTTAGCGAATACCACTTGAGTGAATGGTTACGGACCTTAGGGTTAGGGCTTGGGTTAAGGACAGTGGATAGCTAGTAGGGCTATCCACTATCCTTAACCCAAGCCCTAACCCTAAGGTCCATGACTACTGCACCACAGTGGAGGAAATTGTATGTCCTCCATGGTGCAGTAGTCATGGACCTACGTCCTCCACTGTGGTGCGGTAGTCATGGACCTTAGGGTTAGGGCTTGGGTTAAGGATAGTGGATACCTAGTAGGGCTATCCACTATCCTTAACCCAAGCCCTAACCCTAAGGTCCATGAGTGCAGTAGTCACGGACCTATGTCCTCCACTGTGGTAGGACCTTAGGGTTACGGCGTTAAGCATAGTGGATACCTAGTAGAGCTATCCACTACCTCACCACAGTGGAGAACATTCGTTCTAGTGGTGTTCGCGAAAGTGCACTTTCGGTGAAGTGCACTTTCTTGTTAGTGGGCATCTACTACTGGACTTCAAAATAGTGTAATTTCAATCTCTGGTAATAGACCTCAGAAAAACATATGTAGGAGACTAGACAATCAAGATTCTGATTCTCTGAGCTGCAAGAATCAACATATCTTATATCTTATTTTGTTAAAAGCAACATTATTGTAAGTCATAAAACTGCCAATAATCAATTAGAAATGAACAGTATGGTATTAATTTTGCTAAGATCTCATAACTGCTTGTTTAAGACATTCCATATTAGGCATAAGTTCCGAATTCCATGATAGAATTTTCTACCTAGAACAAATTAAGAAGTTATGTACCTACCATAACGTTCCATGTTAGTTGTCTTCTCTCGCCTTCTTTCTTGCTGGATGGGTTCAGAGCCAATCCTCGGCTCCGACTCGGCCATTTACTAAAGCTCGAGAGCTAATTTTACCGGCTCGAGGCAACCCTATATCCCATGATGCAAGGCAATGACTACCCAGATCTCGTTTGGTAGCTAAGGAAATTATGCAATACATTCCTCCAACTGGAGAGGAGGAGGAAGAGGTAATAATAGTAATAATGATAATAATAATAATCCCCCCGAAAAAGATCAATCCAATCTAGTGACACTAGAAAACTGATTAGTTGGAAAAATTGGATTAAGACTCTTAAGGGAAGAGGCACAATCTTCTCGGTCTGACCAGGCTAGGGGGATGGTGGGCGGGACGCAAGAAAGAAGGCGAGAGAAGACAACTAACATGGAACGTTATGGTAGGTACATAACTTCTTAATGTTAAGTTGTCAATCTCGCCTTCATTCATGCTGGATGGGACCGCGTCCCTAGCACCTCTATCCTGGGTGGCTCAATGGAACAGACTCTTGAGAGCGGTGGAACCAAAATTCGCTCTATCTCTGGAGCTCAAGTCTAATTTGTAATGTGAAACAAAGGTATGCGGAAAGGCCCATGTGGTTGCTGCAAAAATAGTGTCTATTGGAAGTCTAGCCTGAAAAGCTGTAGATGTAGCTAGAGCTCTGGTAGAATGGGCTTTTGGCCTAGAAATCAACTCTTTGCCTCTGAGCTGATAAATGCAAGTAATCACAGAAGACAGCCATCTAGATAGAGTTACCTTGGATACTGGAAGGCCTTTCCTGTTCTCTGCGTAGGATAAAAACCGTTGATCAGATTTCCTAAAATGTTTGGTTCTGTCCAGATAATATCTGAGTTGGCGGTGAACATCAAGATAATGTAGTTTTTGTTCCACTCTATTAGAATAATTTCGGAAAAAAAATGGAAGATCAATGGATTGATTTAAGTTCGTCTGTGATGCCACTTTAGGTAAGAAAGATGGATTAGTCCTTAGAGAAACTCTGTCTTTGTGGAAGATTAAGTAGGGAGGACGAATGCAGAGGGCATGAAGCTCAGATACTCTCCTGGCAGAAGTAATGGCAACTAGAAAGAGTGTCTTCCAAGAAAGAAATTTCAATGAACAGGCAGCCACAGGTTCGAAAGGGGGAAGAATCAAGGATGTTAAAATTAAATTTAGATCCCACTGTGGTGGGGGGGGGTATCTAATCAGAGGTTTAAGTAAAAAAATACCTCTAAGGAATGCCTTGCAAAGTTTATGTGACATAATGTTGTGGTCCAACAAGCCTATATGAAAATTTGAAATGGCTGCCAGCTGAACTTTTACTGTGGAGGAAGAAGATCCTGAATGAAAAATCTTGGCTAGGAAGTCCAAGACCGAATGAATCGGAGCAGTATAGGGGTCTATATTCCTAGCTTTTGCCCAGAAGGAGAAACGTTGCCATTTACTAGTGTAAATCCTTCTGGTGGAAGATTTAAGGAAGCTACTATGATATCCCGGACGGGATTAGAAATCATAGGAAGCCTGGCTAGGGATGGAAGCGGAGCAACCAAGCAGTGAGGTTGAGAGAAGGTATGGATTGGTGCAGCTGCCCTGACTGGTGGGTCAGAAGATCTGGAACTGGGTCCAGATGCCATGGCTGTACCAAAAGATAACGATGTAGGAACGGAAACCATATCTGTCGAGGCCAATAAGGGGCAATGAGAATCATCTTGGCTCTCAAGGCGGTTGCTTTCTGAATTACTTGTGGTATTAGAGGGAAAGGAGGAAAGGCATAGAGAAGTCCCTGGGACCAATCTTGGATTAGAGCATCTCTGGGGGGATGGCCTGGAAGGGGGAAGAGAGAGAAGTTGGGGCATATGCTGTTTTGAGGTGTAGCAAAAAGATCGCAGCAAGGAAGGCCTCACTTCTGAAAAATCTCTTCCGTCACAGATTGTTTGAGAGACCACTTTTGAGGCATGAGAATAGCTCTGCTCAACCTGTCCGCTATGATGTTGGATTTCCCGGGGATATGCGTTGCTATCAGAAACCGCTGAGAAGAGATTGCCCATTGCCAAAGTCTGAGAGCCTCTCGACACAGTGGATAGGACTTGGTTCCACCCTGCTTGTTGATATACCACACTATGGACATAATGTCCGTTTGGTCTGCAATAGTTCCCAGGGGAAGAGAGTCGTTGAGGGCTTGCAACATTAAAAGCACTGCTCTCATCTTCAGGACATTTATGTGCAGGTAGCATTCGAAAGGTTGTCAAGTGCCATGGACCATCCTGCCCTGATAATGCCCCCCCACCCGATCAGGGAGGTGTCCAATGTAACCGTGGCGACCAGGGCGGGAGGAACAAAGGGTCTGCCCTGATGGACTTGAGGGGACGATATCCACCAGGTCAGATGCCTTTTGCAAATTGGAGTTATTATGATCCTGTGACGCGTGGGAAGTTGTTGAAAGGACCATTGGGAGAACAGCATCCATTGTAGAAGACGCATGTAAAAGCAGGCAAGGGGAAGAAGTGTTATGGCAGCCACCATAAGACCCAATACTTTCAGAGCAAATCTGGCCTGAATTTTGTTGCTGAGAAGAATCACATGGACATGATTTTGAATGTCCAAGATCCTTTGGTCTGTTAACTTTGGTGAAAGTTGTACGGTGTCCAATTTGGCGCCTATAAAGGTAATAGATTGACAAGGCAACAAGGCAGATTTTTCAAAATTTATAGAAATCCCTAGCCCTCTGCAAATGTGAATGGTGTAATCTCTGGCTTGGAGAAGTTGATGCCTGGTGGTGGCAGTGAGGAGCCAGACGTCTAGATATGGAAACACCTGGAATCCTTGACGTCTCAGGTGAGCCGTAACCACTGCCATACGTTTGGTGAACACTCTGGGGGCTGTAGTGAGTCCAAATGGCAGGGCTCTGAATTGGGAGTGACTGGTCCCTAGCCGAAAGCGGATAAACCTTCTGGAGCACCTGTGAATTTTTATGTGATAGTACGCATCCTGAAGGTCTACCGAGCACATCCAATTGTCCTTGC